>NW_022437066.1:4372848-4402214 GCF_009761245.1 Sapajus apella | reverse complement strand
CCTCCCTCCTCCCTCCCCTCCCCTCCCCTTCCCTTTCCTTCCTTTCCTTCTTTCTTTCTGTCTTTCTTTCTCCTTCCTTCCTTCCTTCCTTCCTTCTTTCCTTCTTCTTTCTTTCTTTCTTTCTTTCTTTCTTTCTTTCTCTTCTTCTTTTTTTTTTTTTTTTCTGAGACAGAGTCTTGCTCTGTCACCTAGGCTGGAGTACAGTGGTGAGATCTTGGCTCACTGCAACCTCGACTGCCCGGGCTCAAGCGATCCTCCTGCCTCAGTGTCCTGAGTAGCTGCGACTACAGGTGTGCACCACCACACCCGCCTAATTAAAAAATTTCTTTTGTAGAGATGGGGTCTTGCTGTGTTGCTCAGGCTGGTCTTGAACTCCTGAGCTTAAGCAATCCTACCTTGGCTTACTGAAGTGCTGACATTACAGGCATGAGCCGGTGCACCCAGCCTGAGTGGGAGACTTTTACACTCCTCTCTCAGGGGTTGACAGCAAGCAGGCAAATATTGGTAAGGACAGATTTAAGCAGCATCATCAAGAAGCTTGACTGGACGGACTCACACAGAAGACCAAGGGCAAACACGCTCTTCAGGACTGCACAGGCCGTTATGGAAGCCGACCACACGGTGGGCCGTAGAGTGAGTCAGCTGCTGCGAAGCCTTGCCATCTCAGAGACTGTTTTCTGACCGACCTCAGTCCCAGTTAGAACAATAATGAAGATGGGGATAAAATAGTTTGAAATCCCCCTATCTGCAAGTTAAGAAAGAAGACATCATAATGAAAACCAAGAGGGTAGTCGTGGTACCTGTCTTACAGCTGAGTTGAGAGACCTAATAATCGCTATCCATAAAGCACTTCTTTATTTTTTTAAATTTATTTTTGAGATGGAGTTTTGCTCTTGTTGCCCAAGTTGGAGTGCAATGGCACAATCTCAGTTCACTGCAGCCTCTGCCTTCCAGGTAAAAGCGATTCTTCTGCCTCGGCCTCCCTATTAGCTGGGACTACAGGCATGCACCACCACGCTCGGCTAATTTTTGTATTTTTAGTGGAGATGGAGTTTCACCATGATGGCCAGGCTGGTCTTGAACTCCTGACCTCAGGTGATCCACCTGCCTCAGCCTCCCAAAGTGCTGGAATTACAGGCATAAGCCACTGCAACTGGCCTGTATTTTAAAATTATTCTTACTATGATTTTTGTAGAGACAGGGTCTTCTATTGCCCAGGGTGGTCTTGAACTCCTGGGCTCAAGCACAAAAGCACTTCTGACAGCGTCTGTCAGGCACCATGAGAGCCAGTGACGGGCGACTCAACCTCCTCACCCTTCTGCGTGGCTTGTTTTCGGATTCATGTACTTGTTGCTTGCTGGGTGTTGTCTGTGGGATCAGGCAGGCACCAGGCTTGGTGGGGCTGCCCAGAATTCTGTCCCAACGCACTGCGATGAGCCCAACAGCCAGGATCCCTGCGTGCTCTCAGCTCAGGAGGCAGTGCCTAGAGGCTTGGATGGCCCACAGTGAAGACCTCCACTGGGCGATCTGGTGGCAGAACAGGACAGGACAAAGGAGGCCATGAGTGCAGTGGATGGCACACAGGACGAGGAGACACCAAACCTGGCGCCTCTGTCAGTGTGAGGTCTCACCCATGCAGACACCCCATGGATCCTCGGTTTTCTGACCCGTGGCATGGGGAAGCTGAGATGGCTAAGATGCATGGTGATGAGGAAGTGGCCCCAGGTGCGAGAGCCTGGTCCAGGCCTAAAGATTGTCTTGGGAGTGATCACGACCGTTGGGGGGACGCAGGCACCACGGGACCCGGCGCAGAAGAGCAGGTGTCCGCAGCTGGGATGAATGGATCTCCGGGGCCTCTGAGGCTGACTTCTGTGCTGACATCTTTGGTTCTGCCATTGCGGTTTCTGGAAGGGGCTGGCAGGCCAGGGGCCAGAGAATGCCCCAGTTTCTTCTGCCCCTCCTCTCCCACCTCTGGAAGGCTCAGGCAGCCAGGGTTGGTGGTCTGAGGCTGAAGCTTCCTGGAGCTCCAAGCCAGCAGCAGACGCTTATCAGCCTGCTGCGGTGCGGGGGCTGAGCTCTGCCCAAACGTCTTCCAGATGTGGCCGCAGCTACTTGATAGCCTGGCTCCAGCCGGGGCCGTAGGCCAGCGGGCTCCTGTGAGCCGAGCTGTCAGGAAAACAAAACCCAGTGAAGGCCCAAGGGGCCCAGCTTCTCGGAAGGGAAGGGAGTGATTGGGCGGAAGCCCTGGCTGGGCGCGGCCCCTGGCCCTGAGCTTGGGGTGGTCACGGCTGTGTCCTGGCTCCACCGGCTCCTCCTAGGGTGAGCCTGGGCCCCGTGGCTAAAGGGGTCCCCTGTGAGCAGGATGCAGCCTTCGTCCCTTTTGCTTTTCCGCAGTGTATGTGGGTGGTAGGTAGGAGGGTCGTGTCCCCATCACCCTAGAGAGGGTGGCAGCTTGACAACGTGGCACAATTTGCGACGAGACCAAGGGGCCCTTGCACCTCTGCTGCCCCCTGGTCCAGAGCAGGACTGAAGCCAGGCCAGGTTCTCAGTGGCAGGGTGGGCGGGGGTGGGTCCTTTCACTTCTGTTGTTCCCTTGGATGGCGACACAGGCAGGATAAGCAGGTGTCACTACTAGAAGTTTTGGGGGCTGAAGGGCCTTGCCCAAGGTCGCAGAGCCCCGGGATGGGTACTTCCCGTCCCGCTCCTGGGCCGCTCCCTCCTGCGGCTGGTGTGCAGTCAGCGGGGGTCGAGGCAGTCTCTGGGCTCACTGACTAACTGTGTTTTGCATGTGGACTCGTCAGGGAGGCATAACCCTGCCCTTGCCAAGGCAGATATGGAAAAATCCACTCATCCATTCACTTGACAAATATTTGTGAAGTGCCTGCCTATGGCCCGCCAGGCGGAGCACGGGAACATGATGCTGACCGAGACACGCCCAACCCGGGCCGAGCTTCCAGGCTCTGGGAGAGCACATCCGTCCCTGGCCTGCTGGGCATGGTCCTGGCCTGAGCGACAGCTCTCCTGCCATCCCGCCTTCCTGTCGTGCAAAGGCTGCAGGGGAGTGAATGACGAGGAAACTGGGGGTGACCTTGACTCTGTGCAGCTTTAAAAAACGCGCGGGCCGTCAGAAAGCTTGGAGTTGCAATTACTGGTGACAGTTTGCCTCGATAACCCTCCCAGCCCAGGCAGCTTCCCGCAGGCTGTTGGCCACGGCTGAGAATGCTGGAGGGACACATGTCCTGGGCATCACCAGCGACCGATGACTGGGCTTTGCACCACTGGAAGAACAGGGGACGGTGGGTCTCCATCGAGCCCTGCCAATGCCACCTTTGCTCTCCCACCTCCCCACGTTCCTGCCTGGTGGGCTTGGCTCCCTCCTGACGGGCAGCGGCCTTCCTGGGCTTTTTCTGCCACTGTCCACCTCTTCACAGAAGCCCGACCCCACCATCGGGGTCCCCCACCTAAAACCCTCAGATCCTCAGGATCCGCCCGCTGATGCCCACCTTGTGGGCTCAAACTGCGTTAGAGCTTTTCTTTTTGTTTTTTGAGAGGGAGTCTCGCTCTGTCGCCCAGGCTGGAATGCAGTGGGGCAATCTTGGTTCGCTGCAACCTCCGCCTCCTGGGTTCAAGTGATTCTCCTGCCTCAGCCTCCCAAGTTGCTGGGACTACAGGTGTGTGCCACCATGCCTGGGTAATATTTTTGTATTTTTAGTAGAGATGGTGTTTCACTGTGTTAGCCAGGATAGTCTCGATTTCCTGACCTCGTGATCCGCCCGCTTCAGCCTCCCAAAGTGCCGGGATGACAGGTGTGAGCCACTGCGCCTGGCTGGATCTTTCTCTCTCCCTGGACCACTGGCCCCTTCTCCTTCAGGTCTCCCAGCAGCACCCACTCTGGGCAGCCTTTCTGACCCAGCGCCTCACTCCCCTGACCTGCTGCGATGGCTCAGCTCTGGGTCTGCCTCCCTCATCAGTCCGTGCCCGTTTGGAAGGCAGAGCCCGGGTCCGCTAGAGTACACGGTGCCTCGGAGCTGGGAAAGTCGTGCGCACATGGAGACACTCAGGAGGGGATGACGTTTAAACCGGGCCCTGGGGCTGAGCCCCCATTTCCTGCTGTTTCAGGTCAGGTGTTGGCGTGGGACAGAAAGCCCAGGACAGAGCTGGTGACATGACACAGGGCACGGGGCACCCGACATGCTTGGAGGGACCCGTCAGTCCTTTCATGCAAGGCCACGCCACGAGCCCAGCCTGCGTCTGCCTCCCAAGTCCTGTTCACAGGCTCAGTTGGTCACAAATCCTCCCCCTTGAGGGAGGGCAGGAGAAAAGCCTAGCAGAACCACCTTTTTCTTCCACCTCTGGCCACAGGTGACCGTGAGCACAGGACAGACACACCCAGGTCCAGTCTGTCTCCCTGTCCTGGGACAGAAGCCAGCAATGGACACAAGAGGTCCTGCTGACGCCGTTCTCGCCATGTGGGCAGTGGCAGCTTTCTTGCTGCTCCGACAGGAAGGGCGCAGCAGGTCAGGGGAGGCTCAGGGTGCAGGGGCATGGCCAGACTCAGAACCGTGGAATGATGAATCCGCCATAGACACGGCCCGAGGCTCGGGCACCTGCAGGCTCACATGTTCAGTCCACTTTGCTTTTGTAGTTCAGTCTCTACACCCTACCTCTTCCAGGCAGCCTTGCTTCCTTACTTCCTTAATCCATAATTCTTGGGTACTTGGTATGAAGCAATTTATTTCCTTGGCAAATGGAGGCATTTGGTTCCTTAACTGCAGTGAATACTCTTTGATGGTAAGGATAGATACTCCTGTTAAATTCTAGAGATTCGGCCAGGCGTGGTGGCTCACGCCTGTAATCCCAACACTTGGGGAGGCCGAGGCAGGTGGATCACGAGGTCAGGAGTTCGAGACCAGCCTGGCCAACATAGTGAAACCTCGTCTCTACTAAAAATACAAAGATTAGCCAGGCGTGGTGGTGCGTGCCTGTAGTCCTAGCTACTTGGGAGGCTGAGACGGGAGAATTGCTTGAGCCTGGGAGGTGGAGATTGTGGTAAGCTGAGATTGCGCCATTGGACTCCAGCCTGGGTGACTGAGTGAGACTCCATCTCAAAAAGAAAATTTCTAGAGATTCCTTTTTTTGCCCTTGATGAATAATAATGAAAATAATAATGATTGCCATTTAAAAAATGTCTTTTAAAAATACTGTGCTAGATGCTTTATATTAAATTGTGTCATTTAATCTTAACTGCATCCATATGAGGCGGGCACTATTACAAAATGGGAAACCAGGGCCGAGAGAATTCGGGGAACTTGCCTGAGGTCATAGCGGGAGAGCTGGGCTCCTGATCTCAGCCTTCCCCATTGCCCCCTGCCTCTTCTGCCGTTTAAACTCCCGTAACACCTTTCCAGCCAGGCAGCCTCTGACTTAATTTACTCAGAGGGGCCCACGTGGTTGGTGGGGTGAGGCTGCTGTTCCTGTTCACAGGTGGGGAATCTGGATGCAGAGAGGGACAGAAATGGCCCCAAGGTCACCTGACCATGGAGGGGTGGCCTGGCAGGGGGTCCCGGGGCTGAGTGCGCTGTCTGCTGCTTCTAACTACCTTAGGCAGCTAGCTTTGGTAACCAGCTAACCAGCAAAGGAGATTTACACCCTGGGGCTTCCTGCCGACTCTGCAAAAAACATCCCTCGCCCCGCCTTCTCCTCCTTCTCCTCCTCCACGTTCCTGCAGGTCCTCCCAGCCAAGCCCCTGCGGCGGCGACCAGGGTGAATTCCTTTCTCTGTGTCCAGTCCAGCGTGCCTGCCCTAACTACAATCCCAGCCCCGAGCGCAGGACAGTCTATGAAGTAGATGGGGAGCTGTAAAGCCTTTTTAAAAGGGGCAATAAAAGTTTTGGGTTTCAGATCGTCTTACGACTGGAGAAGAGAATAACAGAGACAGGAAATTTCAGTAGCAGACACGACAAAGGCCACAGCACACAGACTGCCCTCAGACGAAACCGCCTCCGCGTGTGCAAACGGAGGACGGCCTGGCGGGCCCCAAGCACTCCCCCATGCCATGCCAGCCTCACACCAGCTGTGAGGAGGTGGAGGTGGCTGCTACATCAGCCTGCTTTGTTTACGTTGCTGTAAGTGTTTTGAATACATCTCCGGGTTGGTGCTGCCCGAGGTGTGGCACTCTCCCCTGAGCTGGGCTCCTGCTGTGTGTGCCAGGAGGGGGCGTGGGCAGGCCAGGGCGGGGGGCCGGGGCGTGGGGCTGACCCTGGCACTGGGATGGGTGGGGCCCAGGCTGCTTCTGCTCCCAGGCTTAGGGAGCCTGTTGCTGTGCGTGTGCCCACCCATCCCCCAGAGTGGGAAATGATGGGGGGTGGAGCACGTAGCCATTCAGCCACCAAGTGTCCTCGGAGCCACCCCATCCCTTTCGTTTCCAGCAGATGCATCATCCTCTGCAGTAACCACCAGCCACATGGAGAGGGCTGGCGATAGAACAAAGAGGTCTGGGTTACATTCCATCTCAGATACAGGGTGGGTCATTTTTGGTATAGGTATGTCTCACGTAAGTGTGTCTTCAGTAGTTCACGGGGCACGCTTTGCTACGTGATCATCTGCTGTAGGTCTGAAATTGAAATGCAGCTGGGTGTCCTGTATTTCACCTGCAGTGCCACCCATGTTACTATTTACATTTGAATTAATGAAAAGGAGCTAACATTTCAAGGTCCAGGTTCTGGGTTGTGGCAGTCACATTGCGAACGCCCAGGCACCAGGCCTGGTGGGCAGTCCAGAGCTTCCCCACCGCTAAAACAAGTCCTCTCGGCCAGTGCTTCTGGGGACTTCTAGTGACATTTAGCGCTACTTTTCCAAGCACTGGACTCATGGTCCCCTGGCATCCCCATCAGGGCCGGGTGGGAGAGAGAGTTCTGGCTGGGATGGCCTTGGAGGCCCTCTCTCAGATTCCAGGGACACGATGCCCTCCAGGCTGGCTGCAGAGGTGTTTGCATCTGCAGGCCATGATGTTTCTTTCTTGTTATCTTGCAGCATTGGGGTGACCATTCTGGGTGTCAAGGGAGCAGGGTGGCCCCTCCCAGGTGCTCTCTTCCTGGCTTCCAGATGTCAAAGAGCCCCCAGGATGTCAAAGTGGGCCTTGGTGCCTGAGGCCAAGAAGGGAGAATGGCTGGGGGGACTGGCGAGACCCTGGCACCATCTCCCACCCAGCAGCCACCGTCGAGAGCCATCTGATATCCCTGGCCCTTGGTGTCCTCATTGGCAATGTAGGCTCAGGACTGTGGCCTGGGGCCCCCAAGGGCTCACCTATGTAGGGAGGGGGCTGCCCCTGTCGGGAGGGGTGAGGCTGGACCTGGAGCCGGGAGCCTGCCGTGGTGGGCAGGGGCTGAGGGCTGGAGCGCACCTTCTAATTGTCCGTGACTTACAGACTTGGCCGGGTGCCGGATGGCCTTTGTGAATCGCCTTAGTGAGGAGTCTTTGCGCCTGGCAGGACCCTCACCGCCGCCCTGCTCAGAGTGGCCTGCCGCCTCAAACTTTCCATGTGCTGCTGCTGCAGACTTGGAGGGTGCTGGCTGCTTGCCGTGGTGGGGGGCCATGCCGGGGAGGGAGGTGGGCAGCCGCTGTGCAGGTGCCTGCTTCTGCAGAGCTGTCCAAGGCTCCCCAGCTGCCAGGTCCCCAGAGCCTGTGCCCTACAATGCCCGGTGTGAGGCTCACGCGGTCTCCATATGGGGCCAGAGGGAAAGATGCTTGTTCCAGGACACCCTGTCTCTTCCAGTGTGTGTAATGTGTGTGTGTGTGTGTGGTGTAGGGAGTGTGCACATGAACACATGTGCGTGTGTGTATGTGTGGTGTGTGTGTGGTGTAGGGAGTGTACATGAGTGCACGTGTGTGTGTATATGTGTGATGTGTATATATGGAGTGTGTACACGTGTGCACGTGCATGTGTATGTGTGGTGTATGGAATATGTACATGCGTGCATGTATGTGCATGTAAGTGTGGTGTATGTGGTATATGGAGTGTGTACGTGTGTGTGTGTGTATGTGTGGTGTGTGGGATATGGAGTGTGTTCCTGTGTGCATGTACGTGTGTGCATGTGTGGTGTGTGTGCAGTGTATGGAGTGTGTGCATGTGTGTGTATGTGTGGTATATGTGTGGTGTGTGTGGTATGGAGTTTGTACATGTGTGCACCTGCATATGTGTATGTGTAGTGTATGTGATATATGGAGTGTGTACATGTGTGCATGTGCATGTGTGTATGTATGGTGTATGTGTGGTGTATGGAGTGTACGTGTGTGCACGTGTGTGCATGTGTGTATGTGTGGTGTGTGTGGTGTATGGAGTGTGTACATGTGTGCACCTACATGTGTGTATGTGTGGTGTATGGAGTGTGTACATGTGTGTATGTGTGGTGTATGAACGTGTACATGTGTGCATGCATGTGTGGGGTGTGTGGCATACGAGTGTGTACATGTGTGCATGTGCATGTGTGTATGTGTGGTGTATGTGTGGTGTATGGAGTGTGTACGTGTGTGCACATGTGTATGTATGTGTGGTGTATGTGGTGTATGGAGTGTGTACATGTGTGCATGCACATGTGTGTATGTGCGGTGCATGGAACGTGTACGTGTGCATGTACATGTGTGTATGTGTGGTGTATGAGTGTGTACATGTGTGCATGTATGTGTGGTGTGTGTGGCATACGAGTGTGTACATGTGTGCAAATGCATGCATGTGTGGTGTGTGTGGTGTATGAATGTGTACATGTGTGCATGTGCGTGTATGTGTGGTGTATGAGTGTGTACATGTGTGCATGTGCATGTGTATGTGTGGTGTATGGAATGTGTACATGTGTCCATGTATGTGTGGTGTGTGTGGCATATGAGTGTGTACATGTGTGCAAATGCGTGTATGTGTGATATGTGTGGTGTATGAATGTGTACATATGTGCATGTATGTGTGGTGTATGAGTGTGTACATGTGTGCACACATGTGCGTATGTGTGGTGTGTGGTGTATGGAGTATGTGTGCACGTCCATGCATGTATGTGTGGTGTGTGTGCACACATGTGTTCACCTCCTCAGATAGACTGGAAACCCACAGGGGCAGCACCATGCCTGCCCCCCAGCCACAGGTCAGGGCACAGAAGTTGGGTGCCTTGATCCCTCTGATGGGGACATGTAGGCCCTGTCGCTGCTCCTCTGTCAGGGTGAATGGGATTGGAGCCCTGGATGGTGGAGCCCCATCTTGCTCTTCTGAGGAATGGGAGCAACGTACAGTCCTGGGCTGGGTGAGGGCCCTGAGAGCTGGGGAGAGAGCGCCAGCCATGGGCTGCTCTTCGTTAAAGGACTCTGGGACCAGGAGAAGGCTGAGCTTGGCTGTCTTCTATGCCTGCCCTCTGAGGCCAGGAGGGACGACGGGTGAGGGAGTGGCAGGCCAGGGGCCCCTGAGACTTGGGAGATGCCAGGCCCTCAGGGAGGGCAGCAAATGGGGCGGCCAGGCCAGGGAGTTGGAGGGCCACCCTGTCCCCAGCCCAGGTATGGAGCCAGCTCTCTCGGCCCTGGAGGCGTGCGGGGGTGGCTCTAGGACAAATAGCCGCCCTCTTTCCATGGGCAGTGGACCCAGGCAACCACTCCCAAGCCGGTGGCATCGTCTGGAAACACAAACAGCGCCCAGACAGGTGTAGGTAACTTCCTGCCCGACAGATGGGCCCGGAATTGCTGGGGGCTGGGGGACACAGGTTGTGAGGTGATGTCTGGGACCTGCTGCCTCCACCCCCGCCATCCTGCACGGACAGGACCGCCCATGGTGTGCAGGGAGGCCCAGCCCAGGGAGTCCAGCATTTGGGCCCTGAGGCGTCTGCTCAACGGCACTGCCCCCAAACCCACCCCCTTGACATGCAGGGCATGGTGTGCAGGGCTAAAAGCCAGCACCGGGCGCTGAAGGCCAGAAGTGGTGCCCACGCCTCCCACACTGCCCACTCCAAAGGAGCAGCCCCACTCCAGGCCCTGAGCAAGCAGCTGGGGTGGGAGAGCCGACGCTTGGCTGAGTCTGGTTTCAAGGATCAGGACGTACAGAAAGTGTCTGGCATGCATTCAGGTAGATACATCGAGGCGCTTCTTATTGTTTATAATTATGAAAAAGGCTTGATTCAGGGGCCCAGCGGGAGGGGTGGCACCCGAGTAGCCTGGGCCAGGGATACAGCTGGCCCCGCTGGTTCAGGCTTCCTAAATGGGGTCATTCAGAGCCTGAGGGCACAGGACAGAGGTGGCGACTGCAGTTTCCAAGAGAAGACTGATGACATGGGAGTCCCCGTCCTGGCTGGCCCCCGGCTGGGACTCCCGGGCCCCCGGCCAGCAGTGGGGTGGGCAGACGCCAGACCTAGGGCTTCACCAGATACGCCAATGGGTCGTGACAAGGCCTGGGAGGAGAACATTCTTATCTTTCCAGCTTGGTCCTGAGCACCCAGTCACAACGGAAGAAGCGGGTTCTTTAGACACATTTGGTGCAGCGTGGTGGGCGCATCACAGACCCCCGGGGACCTCTCAGGGTATGGAAGAGATGTTTCTCTGGGGCAGGGAAGGACAGCAGGAGCTGCAGGAGGGGAGACGGTCTGGGACTCTGGCCAAGCGTGAGCCGCGGAGGGCAGGAGCTCAGAGCCAGCCAGGCGTAGCGTCAGACACAAGTGCAGCAGAGGGTGGAGCAGTCCAGCTTGGCCGGGGTCCCCGGGGCGCCAGCCTTCTTGTTGACCTTGGGCAGCAGCAGAACAAAGGACATGGCCAGCGCGCAGTGGTAGAAGCTGTGGACATAGGTGTAGTCCCAGTCCTGCGGGGGGCTGGCGGTCAGGCTGGGGCTCAGCCTCCTCCCCGAGGCTCCTCCCTCTCCAAGGCCCAGCCGAGCACCTCAAGGCCCCCGCCTCTGCCGTGGCCTGGTGTGCCCTGTGACACCTGCAGGAAGCCTTCCCAGCTGTCGTGCTCACGGTGGCCCTTCCCTCCACCTAACCCCTGGGCAGCAAGGGCCAGGGCCATTCTCCAGGCCTCTAATGATAAGGCTGCACTCCTTCCTTCCTCCCCATCGCTTCTCCCTGCTGTCCTCTCCTCCATCTTTCTCTCCCTCCTCCCCTCCCTCCCTCCCTCCTTCACTTTCTCCCTTCTCCCCTCCCTCTCTCCCTCCCTCCCTCCCTTCCTCCTCCAGGTGTCAGGCACTGGCCCCAGGCCTCTCCCAGGCTGTGCTGCCGTCTGAGATGCCAGCTCTCTGCAGGCGGCTGGCTTTGGTCTCTCTGTGACCTCTAGGTCCACACAGGCCATGATGCTGGTGGTGCTGGGCATGGGCAGTGCCCCTAACACCACCCTGGGAGGGACTAGTGAGCAGGGAGTAATGCCTGACTTTGGCCTGGGGCTGTCAGAGTCCCCCCCAGCATGGGCACAGCCCTGGTATCCCCAGCTGAGCAGAGCCACGCTGAGTGGGCTCCCCAGCACAGGACACCTCCCCACTGGGCTGGTACCTGGAAGAAGAAGCGCAGCATCAGGGCCAATGCCCCGAAGCAGAGGCCGGGGCCTATCTGCTGGGTGTAGACGCTCTTGTCTGGGTACAGACCCTTCTTCTCCTTCATTTTCTGCAGCTGTGGGGATAGGAGGCCACAGCAAAGCATTTAGGTCACAGCACTGGGGAACACCCTCCCTGAGCCAGCCCAAGAGCCGGCCCTGCCCAGGCTCACCCCAGCCCTCTCCCGGCCTGACAGGAGGCTCAGGAGCCTCCTGCCCCCAGCCTCAGATGGCTTCTGCTGGACAGGGCCCTTCATGGTGGGACCCAGCAGGGACCCCAGCCCAGATGGCTGGGAAAGGGCCTCTGGGCCACATGCCCGACAAAGACCTCGCTTCCCTCTCGCCTCTTTGGGATGTGAAAGGCCACCCTTGCACCTCTCCTCCCAGCCGGAGGGGAGCCCGGCGGGGACTAGACTCTGTGATTGGTTATTGAGGAAGGTACTGGAGTGCTTGGGACCTCCCAGTCCAGGGTGGCCCGTGGGGGTGGCACTTGTGGTGGTCCCTGAGCCACAGACAAGCATCATTTGCTTTCCTAGTTAAAGGACCTGTCTCATCCTCAGTAGACAAACCTGGCCAGCATGGCTTGCTTCCCAGGTCCCAGTGCTTAGGAAGGCTCCAGGGGGCGTTCCCACTTAGAGAGGGGTCTGCATCCCGAGGAAGATGCAGGAAGTGTGGGGCCACAGCCCGGGGACCCGCCAGGTGTTTTCTAGGCCATTTCAAGTGTTTATTTTGGATTTTCAAGGGCAGTTGTTTCCTGGAATGAGGGTGGATTTTTCTCCCTGAGCCAGCTCCCTCTTGGGAGAGCTGGGGAGTGATAGCCCCGTGGGAACGAAGTGAGGAGGGTCGGGTGATGGTGCCCTCAGGGCGGGGCTGGCACATGGGGTACACTCAGGAGGCTTTAGATTTCAGTGGGTAAACTGTCAAGCACAGTGTGTGGCACAAACCCCTGGGGGCGGGGCAGCAAGAGCCGTATGCTGGGTCAGATCAGGTTTTGCCACCCAGCGAATTGTGAATCCATGCCCGGCTTTTCGTTTTCTGGAATTCCATTGCCAACAAGGAATTGAGCCCCTGCAGGCATACAGTAGTGTGAAGACAGCTGGACCCGTGTGACCTGGCTGGGTGCAGGGACTGAGGCTGCCAGCCCTTCTCTGGCCAGTCCTGCAGTGGCAACACTAGGGAGAAGGAGGGGGCTGGCCCCAGGTCACGCAGAGGGCCTGGCCCCGCCCCAAGGGCGCTGTCGCCCAGTCCTCCCTCCTTCCTCCCCCGCTGCCCTTTCCCAACCCCTCTCAAGAGGGGAACGAGGCTCAGGGAGAAAAATCCACCTTGATTCCAGGAAACAACTGCCCTTGAAAATCCAAAATAAAATCCACTAAATGGTCTAGAAAACAACAATTTGAGCCCAGGTGCGGGGAGGCGGGTGGCCCCTCCCGGGCCCCTGTGGCCGGATCTGCAGCCCGAGGGCGTTGGCAGTCTCATGGCTCTTGGTGGGACCCCACCAGTGAATTCTCTTCTGGCCAATTACAGTTCAGCCCAGTTCAGACCTGGCCAAGACTAGAGGGAGGGGCAACCTCCCGGGGCAGAAGGAGGCGAGAGGCGGGTGGCCAGGACCCAGGGCCCTAGCACGCTCATGCCCAGGCCGCTCATGCCCAGGCCGCTTATGCCCAGCGCTCCCTCTCTCCCTGCCAGGTGACTCCCAGGGGCCTCCAGGGTCAGCCTAGGGTTAGCTCTGCTTCCCCAAGTTGCAGCCAGAAAGCAGCTCCTCTGTCTCCTGCTCAAAAAGTCAGGTCCTGGCCCCACCACCGCCCTGCCATGACGTCCTGTTAAGTTGCTGAGGCCTCCATGCCTTGGTGTCTTCATAGGCCAAATGGCAAACCCGTCCTGTGCTCCCTGGCTGCGGGGAGGATTAGGACGGGCTTTGCAAGCTGCCCGTCTGGACTCGATTCCCCTCCCCACAGCCGAGGACCCTCCTGCACCGAGAGCTGCCCTCCAGCATGCTGGGCACCCTGCAGCCCTGGTCGGGGCTGGCAGTGTGGCTGGGCTGGACCAGGCCAGGTCCTCTCCTGGCATTGGGTCTGGGACCCTGAGACTCCAGCTGGCACTCCTAATGTGAATGTGCCAGAGGGATGTTCAGGTGGTGCCCGGGCTGCCTCGGGACTGGAGGGCAGGCTCAGGCTGAAGCCTGTCGGCCCCCAGGTCTGCGAGACCCCCGCAAGGGTGAGCTCCCTCCTGCTCTGGTGTCCCAGGAGACACCCCGGGTCTGCTCTGCCCTAAGTTCCCTCTTTAGCTTGGGCTAGTTTGAGTGAGGCTTGGTCCCTGAGCCAGGAGGGCGTTGGTGGGATGGAGGAGGCAGGGAGCACTGAGGACCGCGTGGGGTCCTCGTGGGGGCCAGCGCCTCGCTGCTCTCAAGGGGCTGTCTGTGCTAGAAGCTCTGGCTCAGGCTGCTTCACTCTCACACCACGCTCTCCCTCATGGCTAGAACCAGGCTCAAGGCTCACTCCCTCCAGGAAGTCTTCCCAGATGACTCCAGGCCATTTTCCAAGTTGATGTTGCCTCTCTAAAGCAGCTCCTAGTAAGAGTGATGATGAGAGAGATAAGAAATAGCTCCCATTTGTGGAGCACGTTGGAAGCCAGGCTCCATGCCAGGACTTCAGGTGCCTCCTCTCAATGAGTCTTTGAATCACCCCATGAGACAGGTGGGGGCTGTTATCACAACACCTGCCTTCCATATCCAGGCACGGAGGCCGAGAGGTTGGGTAATCAGGGCTCAGTCTGGAGCTGGTGAGCACAGACAGGATTCACACCCGGTCCGCACAGCCGGAGCACCTGACGGCCACTTTCTAAGTGTTTTTGTGGAATTCCTGCCTCCACCCACTTGCCTACGAGGCCAGGAGGTAAATGAAGACCTGAGGTAGGGGGAGTGGGACAGGGAGGGGTGACGGGCCCCTGGGTCCCCATCCATCGCGGCTCGCGTGGCACACACCCACTTCGCTGCAATGATGAGGATGGCAGTGCCGATGGGGCCCGAGTACACCCCGTAGCCACGGCGGTCATGGTAGACCCGCACAGCGATGGTCAGGACGCCAAACATCACAAACGTGGACCTCTTGGGCTCGTCGAAGTCGGCCAGTGCTGGAGGACCAGGGAGACACGGGGGGAGGTGAGTGGTCTCTCTTGCTCCTCCTGGCTAACCCCCACCCCCCAGTCCCCAGGAGGCATCCTGTAGGTGCCCCCTCGTGGCGTCCCCTCAGCCAGCGAGACCCTGAGGCCCGGCCTGGTCATTGATGGGGTCTGAATTTCAGCCAGTGTGAGAAGACAGGCAGCCTGCTGCTTCCCCACGGACACAGCAGCTCGGGTTATGCTCCCAGCACCTCGTTTTAATAAATAGACCACAGCTGGTTGTGGTGGCTCACGTCTGTAATCCCAGTGCTTTGGGAGGCTGAGGCGGGAGGATCGTCTGAGGCCAGGAGTTCAAGACCAGCGTGGACAACACAGTGGAATCCCCCCCCCATCTCCACGAAAAGTTAACTGGGTGTCGTGGTGCATGCCTGTAGCCCCAGCTACTCGGGAGGCTGAGGTGGGAGGATGGCTTGGGCCTGTGAGTTGGAGGCTGCAGCTAGCTGTGTTCATGCCACCGAACTCTGGCCTGAGTGACAGAGTGAGATCCTGTGACTAAAAATCAATCATCACTATGCAAAGTGAATAGGCTCAAACCTGTCCCACAGGATCGCAGGACAATGACACCAAGACTCAGGAGAGCTGAAGCCCTTCCCAGGCCAGGCTCGATGGCAGGGAGCCTTCAGGTGATGGGGACCCTGCCACAGAAAAGTCAGTGGGAGAAAAACACTGTGGGGCAGGAGGCTTAGGAACGGTCCTGTCTTCCAGGCTGGCTATCACTTGTGTGTGTTGATGTTTGTATGAAAGTCTGGGAGGCGAAACCCCTGAGCGGTGGACGGGGGTCCCCCCGGGAGGGAGAGACGGGAGGGAGCGCTTTCACTTTTTCCTTCGTGTGCCTCTGCTGTTGAAATGCGTCACAACAAGTTTTTACCAAAGGAGTCGGTTTAAAAGCGTATGAAAAACAGGCATCAAGGCATTTAAGAGGTGCGTGTTCCTTTCCAAAGATTAAGCACAGTCCTGAAACCTGAACAAGGGAAGAGGTCCCTGGGGATGGGAGTGGGGACGGAGGGCGGGGCTGCTTTGAGGGTGGGCGTGTGGACACTGGGGGGCTGGCCCTCGTTCACAGGGCTTGGCTACAGGGGGTAACCACTCACCCATCAGCGACACCCACATGCTCAAGGCCGTCCCGTAGACGCTGAAGTACTCCAGGATGTCACGGCGCATGAAGCACAGTACGGACAAGCCGGGCCCGCTGCAGGCATGGTGGAGCTGCCGGAAAACGCACAGGTGGTCACAGGCAAAGAGGACAGGGCTGGTCCCCGAGCCACGGCCCCCGGAGCGCCAGGCCACTTGCTGGCTGCGAGAAGTCACTTCGGTGAGTCACTTAGTGACTGTGTGCCTCAGTCTCCCCATCTGAAAAATGGGGGCATTGCCAAGTACTCCCACAGAGGGTCCTGTGGGAATTAAGTGGCACAGGCAAGTGAGGTGTGTAGGGACTGGGGTGTGCCAAGGGTTCACTGAACGTCACTTTGGCAGAATGTGCTCATCTGCACGGGCAGGACAGGGCGGAGACCTCGTGGTCACTCAGTGAAGCCCGCTCAGGTAGAGTGGTCCCGGGGGCAGAAGCCCACACGGCTCTCCCTGAACCTTCAGCGTCGTGCTTTCAGGAAGCACACGGCTTCGAGTTCATTTACTAATCTTTGGATGTCGGTCCAGAGCCTCTTTGGGGCTCCTTTGTTCTTTGGGGGCTCCTGGGGCCCTTTCTTGCACAAGTTATCCGTCTGATGACTGGTCTACACTGTGGCAGTGTTCTCTGGCTTGAGTGGGCATTGGAAAGGCCGGGGCCTTGTTTAGACACAAGTTGCTGAGCCCTGCCTGAGAGTTGCTGATTCGGGAGGGCTGGTTTGGGTAGGAAACGTGCGTTTTGAGCAGATTCCCCGCAGCGCAGCAGCGGCTGGCAGGGCCGCACTGTGACAGCTGGGCTGCAGCTCCCGGCTTCTGTGGCTTTAATGTGGACAAAGATCTCGGAGACCCCCTCGCAGGAGCTGAGCACGGCCCCCCAGGCTTATCCAGCTCTGCCCTGCGCTCTCATCACTGCGTCCCCGATACCCACTTCCATGGCAATTTTTAAAGCAAAACGCTGCCAGGGAGTGTTTTCAAAGCAGCCAACTGCTTTTCTACAGAAAACAACTCTCCTCTTGGATTCGCATTTCATCATTTTAAGTAATATTTAATTACATGACATAATTATTTTGACAGGTTCAACTGGCACAAACAAGCTTGGGAACCAGCACGGTGGACTCTTGGTCAGCCCAGCTCAGCGGGAGGAGCAGACGTGCTGGAAAGCAGCCCGTGTCTGGAAGTGACAGGGACACCACAGAGGGAGCAGGGGCCCTGGGTGACCTGGGGAGCGGGCAAGTCGGGGTCGAGGCGGAGTGCTCCTACGGTTACAGCCGAGCATCGTCGGTTAAATTGCACGCGGCCTAAAGTGAAGGTGCACCTAGGAGGCATGACTAGAGATCTAGCAACTAAAGCAAGGGAGGAGGCGGCCCCGCTTCTCTCTGTGCTTGCCAGGCTCACCCAGAAGACCGCGCCGAGCTCTGTAGGCTGCACCTTTTTTTGAAGTGAGCCTGGCAAAGAAGCGGCTAGAGTAGGGTGACCAGCGGTGGACGTGACTGCTTCCCTTGGGGACAGGGAAGCTTCAGAAGGGGCCGGCTCAAGATGTTCACGCCTCTGTGGGAGACAGGAGCGAGGAGGACTCCCGCCCCGTGCTGTTCTCGTGTTCCCTGGGCTCCTTTCCACCCCCACGCCGGCCTCATCGCCTGCTCTCTCTGCGCCTCGCTGTAGCACCGATCATTGTGTATGATTAAGCCATTTACCGCGAGAGTCTGATAAGGACCTGTGCCCTTTGCCCTTCGGGAGCAGGAATGGCTGTGTCTGGTCCCAGCTGCATGGACGGCTCCCAGCATAGAGTGCTTGCTGCGTGTGTTCAGGGACGAGGAGGCTAGGTTCTGAGCAGTCTGAAGGAGAGCCCACCCACCCTGGGGACCCGGAGCCTCTGCCACCGGGCCGCTGGCTCCTCTCGATGGTGGGAACTTAGCTCTGTCCCACAGGTGGGGAAGGTGAACTTCAGAGCGGCACCGCCTGCCCAAATTGGTGAAAAAGTGCAGCACTTTGGAACAGCAGTGCAGGGGGCAGAGCTGGCCTGGCCAGGGCTGGAGGGGTGGGTGTGGCTGGGGACCTGGGGGTCAGAGCTCAGGCTCAGGAGTCTGACTTGGCAGATGCTCCCAGTGGGAGCTCGGGTGAGTGGCTGGCAAGGGAGCCTTCTCTGCTGTGAGGGGACGAGCACGCCCCGTCTCTGTGGGGTCTGCACACGCAGCAAGGGGTCCAGCACAGAGATGGAGACTGCCATGGGAGGGGCCTGATTGGAAGGGAAGGGACACCACGCGGTCAGCAGAACCTTGGAAGGGACTGAGTGTGGCTTTGAGGACAGAAGACATTTGTCACAAGAGGCAGCTGCCTCTGCCACTCTGGGTGGGGCAGGGTGGGGCCTCTGAGACCAGTGCAGAGGCAGCTGTGGGGCCAGCCCAGGCCCAGGCAGGGAGGGGTGGCCTGGTGGGTGCTTGTGGTTTGCTGGGCTGGGTCTAACAGGGCCTTTGAGAATAAGACCCAGCATCTCTCCCTGTGCTAAGGCCCTGGGATCTGCAGAGAAATCCTAGCTCTGCTCTGGGCTTCGGCATCTTATCTGCCCAAGAGGCTTCCTAGTCCCCACCCGGGCTGGAGTCCCAGAGGAGTGAATGCAGTGGCATTTGGGTGAGTCGGGAGCTCTGGAGACTTTGAGGCTCACAGTGGCACAAATGACTCTGCCTCTCTGGAATCTGGTTTCTTCATCTATCAAATGGGAATCAAGATCCAAGTCTTGCAGGGAAGGTGAAAGGCTGAATCAGACGCTGTGCATAGAGCACCCAGCCCAGTCCCCCACCCTGGATGCTGGCTCTCGAGATGGACTCAGAAACTCCAGGGCATCTGGTTCCACAAAGGACCCAGCCTGTTCCTGGCCACTGTCCCCTGTGGGAGTGGAACACACCGGAGGGGATGTGTGCATACCTCGCTCATAGCCACATGCACACACTCAGCTTCTCCCGCTGCAGGCAAAATTGGACTTGACCAATTCAGGATGCAGGTGTAACATGTGAATACATGCTTGCAAACACATGTGTGTGCTCAGGGCCTCCCCCGCTCAGGACTGCCTGTGCGTGCACACACGCGCTTGGCATTCTTGCCCACAGAGGCCCTGCTGCTGGACAGGGAGGCTGTCTGTGGAGAGGAGATAGGGTTTTCACAGGTCAGCCCAGCACTGCCCCGAGAAGGAGGCTGGTCGGACGTTTGCCTCCCCAGAGCGGGTGTCGTGCTGGGGATTGTGCTGCCGGTGAAGGAGGGGTCTGATGGAAGGAGAGCGAGGAAGGCTTCGGGAAGGCAGGAGGTGGGGCAGCAAGTGTGGGAGCCAGCAGTGAGGGCATGTCGGCAGAGAGAGTCCGAGAGACGCAGAGGCAGGAGGGCAGGAGGTACCCAGACAGATGAATGACAGCTGCATGGAGAGACGGTAACAGAGAAATAGATCGCAGGTAGATGGCTGGGTAGACAGAGAGCTGGAAAGAGAGGAGCGAGCTAGAGCGGTAGACAGCTAAAGCCAGAGAGACGCATGGAGAGTCCGGGACCGAACCAGTGAGGGGGGATCAAGAGCTTCAGAGAGAGTGAATTCCGCGGGAATCGAGTTCCAGAAATCCAAAGAGAACCAGACGGAGAGAGAAAGGCAAAAAAGGGAAACGGAGAAAACCAGACACACAAAACCAGTAAGAGAAGCACAGAGTGAAAGAGACCCAGAGAGAGAGAGAGAGAACAAGTCCCAGAAACAGGCACCTTGGAAACAAAGGCAGACCGGGTTCCAGGCACTCCCGAAAGACAGAGGACAAAACCACCCAATGACAGGTACCAGGAAACAGAGAGCGGGAAAGAGCCAGAGAGACAGCGGCGAGAGTCAGCTAGCCAGACGTAGAAATAGAAAGAGAAAGACCCACAGGGAGAGGGGTAGGCCCCAGAAGAGGGAGAGATCAGCAGGCCCTGCTGAATGAGGGCAGCTCCAGGATTCTGGAATCGGACTCACCCTGGCGTTCACACTCCCTAAACCCCACAGACCCCTTCCCAGGCCTGGCTTGCCCCATTCATCTCTGCTCCATCGGGGCCTGTGAGTAGAGCTGAAAGAGACCTGGGGAGGGGAGGTGGCCCACGGGCAGCCCTGCAGTGTTGATTAGCAGCTGAGAACAGGGCCACTCTGGAAGGGCTTGTCCTCAACTCAGTGGCACTGCTCCACCCTGGGCTTGGTCTCACACAGGCAGTGATCCCAGAGCAACTTCCTGGCACAGATAGGGAAACTGAGGTCCAGAGAAGCGAAGGGGCTCCCCTAGTCCTCTCTCTCCGGTCTCCAGACCCCACCTGGGCTCGCTCTTTCATTTTCAAATCCCTTCTGCCCATCACCCAATACGAGAGCGCTGTGGACAGACAGTCTCTCCTCTGGCTCCAGGATGGGGCCTGTGTGGGTCTTCTCCTGGCCCCCAGACTCACCGCCACGAAGAACAGGGTGAAGAGGTAGACCATGGCCTCCATGTGGAACCGCCTCTTGGCCGCGATACTGACAGTGGGGAGGAAGGCCAGGCTGCTGAGGGTGGGCAGGAGCAGCTTGGCCACCAGCGTCCCCATGGGCTGGGAAGAAAGCACTGGCTGGGGTGGGGTGGGTGCTGGGGTCCTGGGTCCCCAGCACGAGCACGAAGGGAGAAGGGCAACTCCCTTTGGGCAGGGCTCTGATGGCAGCTGTGGGGAGCGCCCACGAGAGGATTTAAATGCCCTGGACGGAGGCGGGGATGTGGGCACACATGTCGAGTAACAGACAGAGAGGATCAACAGCTGACACGCCACGTGACCAGCACTTGCCTCTGATTTTTCTTTTCTTTTTTTTTTTTTTGAGATAGAGCCTCGTTCTGTCGCCAGGCTAGAGTACAGCGGCACAATCTCTGCTCACTGCAACCTCCGCCTCCCGGGTTCAAGAGATTCTCCTGCCTCAGCCACTGGAGTAGCTGGGACTACAGGTGCGCGCCACCATGCCCGGCTAATTTTTGTATTTTTAGTAGAGACAGGGTTTCACCGTGTTGGCCAGGCTGGTCTCGAACTCCTGACCTCAGGTGATCTTATCGCCTCGGCCTCCCAAAGTGCTGGGATTACGGGCATTTTTTCGTTGTTGTTGCTTATTCATTTATTTATTTATTTTTGAGAGGCCAGAGGAGTTGATTCAAAGATCCAAGGAGACCATATTTCTTTCCTCTGAGGCAATGACCTTGGGATAACGTCCCCAACAGGACAACCCCGCCTTCCAGATGTTTTCCATCCTGGTCCTCCCCTCAGAATAGGAAGCCTGGTGGATGCCGCTTGGGTCCTGTGTCCAGGGGTAGCCTGAGGTGAGAGGACCCAAGATGTCGCCAATTCTAGTAATTAAGAGGACCTTGTAGATAAGTGTCCCACCTTACCGGCCCACATGTACTTCTCACTCGCCAGCTGTTGCCCCACACAGGCTTCCTTGGTGGCTAGACTAATGAAACTAACGTTCTTTTCTACCTGGTTACACTGTTTCACACTGTAAGTAAACAACCTGGGACCATCTCTTCTGGCGTTCCAAGCACCAGCCTAGGCTTGTGCTCTCAATGTTTCTTCCCTTTCCTGTCGACAGCAGCTCTTTGGCTGGCCTTCCGGAAACTACCTTCCCCTGGTGCAAGAGGTCTTGGGGGAGCTATCTGGCAGGGGGCCCCCCTCCCTGGCCAAGGAATGATGGGTGTGTGTGGTCTGAGCTACCCAGGCAGACTCTGTCTCCCTGGATTGATTGATTGATTTGCCATTAGCAAAAGAACAGCTTTCACTTCTGTTCTCTTTTTTTCATTGTGACGTAATTCACACAGGACAAAACGCACAGATCTGACATGTAGAGTCAGATGAAAACGCACCGTTGTAACCACCGCAGTGTCCGTCCTCACCACCCGGGATGTTCCTTGAGCCCTTTCCGCTGAGCCCCTGCAGAAGCAGCCACTGCTGTGACCTCTGCCTGACTGCCTGTCCTAGGACTCCTACAAGTGGACCGTGGGCTCTTTTGGACCTGGCTTCTTTTGCTCACAATGTAACGCCTGTGCAGTTTGTCCCTGTCATACTGGCGGCCAGTCCGGTTGGAGGCTGGTGGCTGGTGTCCTGCACCTTTGTTCCCCTGGAAATTAGAATCTGGGGACAGCAAGACTGAGGACCGTCCCAGCACTGGCCCCTCCAAGAGAGGCTGCCGGTCAGTCCCGCCTGTGAGGCCCGGCCGCTGCCCCGCTTCCCTCCATGTGGGAGCTCTCACAGCGCTTTCCAGAAACCTCTCTTGTCTTCAGTTGGCTGGAGCCCATTTCTGCTGTTTGCAATGAAACGTCTGACTAGATGCGTCTCATTCTTCTGCTTAAGACTCTTCGGAGGCGCCCATAGCCTGAAGGGTGAAGTCCAAGCGCTCACAGAGACCACCAGGCCATCGACAGCCAGACCTGCCCCTGTCCCTGGGGCCCCCATGCACACTCTCAGAGGCTGCCTCCCTCCTCCCAGCCTCCCACCTCCCCTGCAGGGGGGCGCTTCCTGCCCGCCTGTCCCGGTGAATGCCTCACTCCCTCTGCCTGCAGCCTAGGCAGCCTGTTTGTGGGGAAGGCTTCTGTGAAGAACAGCACCCCCCCACCCTGTTCCCACCCCTGCCAAGGAAAGCTAAGGGGCTCCGTGCGGTGCCCTGAACGCCACGTCGCTCCTGACCTAGCACCCGCCACCTTGGCCGAGATGTTGGTGTTGGGTTGTCTGGGCTGTGCCCCCCCCCACCGCAGGATCCAGGGCCTGGGGCTCTGGCCGGCTGTCTCCCCGTCCCGTCCCCCACGCCCAAGCCTGGCATATGGTGGGGCTCAGCACACACTGGCTGAATGAATGACTTTGTTAAAAGAATGAATGAAAGTCCAAGGAGGCGGGGCTGCCGCACACTTCAGTCTGGCCTCTGAGAAGCCCAGTTCCCGCTCCAAATGGGAAAACCAGACCTGCTGTGTGTGTGTGTGGCGTTGGTGGGAGGCGCACGATCCCCTGTGGGTCGGTCACGGCTGCGGGCCCGGTCCTCCTTGATCCTCACCTCCCGGCACCTTGGCTCCCACTCAGACCGGGCCCCAGCCCCCAGCCCCGAGCCCCGAGCCCGGCTTTCAGGAGCAGTGGAAAAGAGTGCTGAGGAACTACGATTGGGTGTCAGGTGCTGTGAGAGGCAGAAGAGGAGAGAGCTCTCTGGAGCCGTAAACCCCGCTTGAAAGCAGGAAAGCATTCCACAGTTGGTTTTGTGCATGCGTGTGCATGTGTGTGTGTGTGTGTGTCTGTGTGTGTGTTTTGCAGCTGTAAACTCCAGGGCCAGGGCTGTAAGCTTGGGGAAGGGAAAAAGTGAAGAGGGAAGAGGTGGGGAGGGGAGCAGACTGCACATGTGTTGCAGCGATTAAGGAGGATGGGCGCCGGGAGGGACGGTCCCAAAGTGGGGAGACAGGTGGCTGGGCTTGGGGCAGCCTGGGGAGCCCCTCCAGAAAGGCTGGAACATAAGCTGCCCCCTGAGGGGGGCAGTGGAGTGCAGAACGGAGGTGGGGGGGCGGCCTGCGTGTGGCTCCCGTCCGAGCCCTGGCCGCCTGGACACAGACCAGCTGGCTCTGGGGAAGGCGTCCAGCTCTGAACAGGACTGAAATGACCCTTGGTTCTCCCTGGAGCAGGGGAAGTGATTGGCCTGGGGAGCGGGGAGAGCGGGAGGCAGAGTGGAAAAGCCCGACCAGCTGCTGTGGGGGGTGTTGCTGTCCTGGGAGACACGGGGTGGGGGCGCACAGGACTGGGTCAGGCTCTAAGCCCGCACAGACGTGAGCTGGCACCCCTGGTCCTTCCCGCCCCGAAGCCTCCTATGGCCCCTGCCTGCCAGCCCATTATTCAGAAGTCCGCAGCATCTACCCCACTCTCACCTGCTCCGGGCTTTAGACCCCCACAGCCACACGCACCCCAGGCTCTGGGCCTCTGCAAAGCCGTCTGCCAGGAGGTCCTCCCGTGGTTCCCTGTGCAGCCTCAGCTTCTCCTGACCCCCCAGTGGGGTGTGGGCTCTCCCTGCTCAGTGCCCCCATGACACTGAGTGTGTCTTGAAAACCACTCATGTCCACGGGCAGATGGACAGCACTGGCCATGTACCAAGGACTCTTCATACCTGTCTCTTTGGGCCCTTCCAGCGGTGGGAAGTGGGGTAGAGGCCTCTGTTCTCCCCATTTTGCAGAGGAGGAAACTGAGGCCCAGGGAGCAGCTGCAGCCCTCCTCTGCCCAGCAGATGGCATGGGCCCTGGTGGGCTCCAGAGAGCCGCTCCTGGCCATGCTGGGGAGCAGGGCCGCCCTGCACTCCCTTTCCCTCGCCCCACAGCCGCAGGAGTGCCCCTGCTTTATAGAGGCACTGAAATGCCTGGAATGCAGGCAGCTCCTGCCTCCCGACAGCTGCCTGTCTGCCCAGCCCAGGAGAGCTGGCTGGCTGCTGCCTTTGTGTCCTCTAAAGTTTGAACACCTGACCTACATCCGTGGGTCAGCCCAGAGCACAGCCGTCCTTGCGCCTGGGCTCTCCGAGGGGCCCACTGAGGCTCCCCTACACTTGCTGGGAGGGCATGGGCTTCACTGCCTTCCGCCTGCTCCCTGGGGTCGCCATGCCGCCTGGACTGCCACTCAGAGTCCTCCCCTGCGCAGTGTGACGTGGCTCCACGTGCACCTCTGCAGCCAGCGCTGGGATGAGCAGTCCACCACTGTCCTCAGCTGCAGGCGAAGATGAACAGGCTCAGCTTCTGGACACCGGCCAGGTGAGCCAGGCAGAGGGCACATCTGTTACCTGGTACCCTCTGCAACACTGTGGGACAGTGCCTGGCAAGTCACTCACTGAGTGTGGCTGAGAGGGGACAGCCACGCCTGGGTCAGCAGCAGCCCCAGCCCGCAGCTTCTCCTGGGGACCTGAGGATTCAGCTCCTGGGACCCAGCCTGCCCTCGGGGACGAGACCTGTGTCTGGGTTGCAGGCTGGTGGGGTTGCTGTCGAGGGGCCCTCTGGGCAGGAGACCCTTTGCAGGCTTGCTTAAAGTCCTTCACCTTTGCTTTAGGTCCTCCTGGAGCTGTCTCCCAGAACTCAGGGCTCTGTCCGAGCCTGGCCAGGCTGCAAAACCCAGGACCCAGCAGAGCAGCAGCATCCGGCTCCATCGCCCCTCACCCTTGAGGGCCTGTCTGTCCTGCCCTGCTCAGCTTTCCTTCCCTGGGGGCCCCTGGCAAGCTCACTTCACAGCCACGCCAGGGCTCCTCAGCTCCCTATCCATGCTCCAGATCTGGAGACAGAAGAGCCTCTTTCTCCTAGAGTCTCAGTCTGCTAGCCAGAGGCCTGAGCTCCCCCAGCTCCAGTTTCCAGCGCTGGCCTAACGGAAAACGCTGGTGCTCCCGGCTGAGAAAGAAGGGGGAAGAAGGAGAAGCAAAGTTCTGTGGTCCAGCAGTAGCTGGTCATTCTAGGGGCAGTCCCCGCCTCAGGGCAGGCTCTGATGGGGCTGTAAGGGTGCCGCCCAGGGATGCCCATTCTCCACCCATTAGGTGAGCTACAGCAGGGCTGATGTTGGCAGGGAGCCTCCCAGAGGGGCATCGGAGTCCTGTGTGTGCTGGGAGGACGGAGAGCAGGCCAGCCCAGACCCACACCTCTCAGTGAGCCAAAGGCTGCCCCTGCCTCCTTTGCAGGCCCCGCGTCCCTGATGGCCCCAGTCTGGTGTCTGCCCCCGCTTGCCTCTCTACATGGAAGCTTGACCCTCCTGTGCACCACGTCCCTGGGCTTGGCTGTCTGGCCCCTCGCAGGGAAAGGAGAAGCTGAGTCAGGGCACATGAGGCCTTGGGCTCCAGGAATGTCGAGGGAGGCCATCAGGGAGGGTCCTGCTGCTGAGCACATCCTACTGCTCTGAGCTCTCCCGGGACCCAGGTGCGCCCCATCCTGGATCAGAGACTGATGGATCAGACCGAAAAAGTCTGCTCTGGTCCCAGATAGGCCTTGGTCTCAGCTTCCTTCTCTGTCTAGACGTGGCAGTGTCACCTGACGTGGCGTTGTCAGGACAGAGACTGGCAACAGCAGACTAGACACTGCACCCCGGGCTACCTATTGGGCTCAGAGCAAAGCATGTGCAGCCCTTCCCCTCCCCACCCCCATTCCAGGCCCTTCTCCCACATGGACTCTTTTCAGCCTCACAGGAGTCCAGCATGGGGAGTGCCTTATCACCCCCACCCTACAGGTGACGAAGCCAAAGCAGAGAGAAGTTTCTGCCCTTGCCCAAAGTCACCCAGCTGGAGCGAGCCAGAGTCAGGATCTGAACCCCGGGAGTCTGACTGCAGGCACTCGCGTGTGGGCTGCTGCTGCCGTGCTATCTGACGAGCTGCTGCTTCCCACGCTGAACCTGCGCTCTAAGCCTCTAAGACAGGGCCCTTCTGAGTGCGGGGATCCAAGGTCCTATGTTTCCTGCTTCCCTTGGCCGTGAGACCAGTGGGTGCCCACCCCTGGTCACTGTGGGTGGCATGGGAGAAAGAGCTCACTGGCTGGGTGACATCCTCTTGCCCCCAACAGATGTGTCTGACATGGGGCATCTCTGGAGGTCACGGCCACGGGCGAACAGAGCCCCCTGAGGGGCTGCCAGGAGCCAGGGGTCTTCCAGCCCGCCAGCTTTCAGATGACACTTCCAGGAGTCGTGGTGCCCAGAAGGGGCCTCAGGGCTGCTGGGGAGAAGAGGGGAGGTAGGAGCCCCCACCTCTGCTTTTGTCTGGGCTGTCTCTTGAGTGTCCCTGTGAGATGTCTGGGGCTAAATAAAGCATCTTGACCTTGTGCAACAGACCAGGAAATGCGGCCTGTCAGGGACAAGTGGCCTGAGGTGACCTGGCCAGCCAGGGGTCGTGCATGGACCTGGGACTGGCCAGGGAAGGCGGGGGAGGCTCTTCCCGTATGTCCAGGCCCGGGGGTGGGCCTCAGGGACATCTGGCTTCTATCCTGGGCCAGGAAGGGAGCTCTGGGAGAGGGATGGCCCTTGGGATTGCTGAGGCCCCCTTGCTCTTTCCGTGGGGCTGCCTTCTGAGTCCTGGTCCTCTTCCTGGCCTGCCAGCCACCTCTTGGCTGGCCGCATGGTCCCTTGGTGGCCCCATCCCAGTTAAGTGTGAGAACTCTGGCTGGGTCTGCCCAGGAGGCTCCTAGGATGTTCTGGGTCCTGGGCTGGCAGCAGAGAAGGACCACAGGATGCCAGGGAAGGTGGGATTGGGGGCCACTCTTGAGGCCAGGCCTGCCAGGCCTCTGGGTGCCAGAGAGAGGACCCACTTCCCATAGCTCGGACCATGTCCTTAAACTCCTGAACTTGCTGTGGCCGCTTGCTATGAGGACAGGCCCTGCTCCCAATTCGGCTAACACCCTCCCCAGGGAACATCTAAAGCCATCAGCCACGGCCCACCGGCCCCTCTGTCCCAAGCCTGCCTCTCCATCCCCGACGTGTTTCCCTTGAACCCCACCCTCCCGGGCTTCCCACACACGTTTTCCTGCTGTCCTGCTTCTAAGCTCCTCAGATATCCAGAAAGCACTGGTGGAGACAATCCCCTTCTTCTTTTTATTTTTCTTTTTGAGACGAAGTCTCACTGTATCGCCCAGGCTGGAGTGCAGTGGTGCGATCTCGGCTCACTGCTACCTCTGCCTCCGGGGTTCAAGCAATTCTCCTGTCTCAGCCTCCTGAGTAGCTGGGATTACAGGCACACGCCACCACGCCCGGCTAATTTTTGTATTTTTAGTAGAGACGGGGTTTCATCACGTTGGCCAGGTTGGTCTTGAACTCCTGACCTCAGGTGATCCACCAGCCTTGGCCTCCCAAAGTGCTGGGATTACAGGCATGAGTCACTGCGTCCGGCCAACAGTCCCCTTCTAACGGCAGGTGGTCTCCCCAGCACCAGGGCCATATGGCAGCAACACCCCCACAAGCACTGGTGGGTGTGGGCTGACACCATCCTACATGGGGGACACCCTGGGAGGCCAGGAATTTGCAGGCCAAAGAGGGACCCTGGAGAGTGGAGGACTCACCTCAACGGCACTCCTGAAGGGACGAGGAGCCCCTGGCATCAGGAGCTGCCAGATCACGTCCCATATGCTAGGCGTCAGGAGATGCAGAGGACGCAGCCCCTGCTCTGTGGGTCCCAGGTGCGGCTTGAGGGAGACAGTTCCAGCCTAACTTGAGAATTGAAAATAAGTGCTGGTGCACTGGGGGGCTTCCTGGGAGAGGTGGCCTCACAGGAGCACCTGGGGGAGCTGGGCACACACACGTTGGGATGTGTGCGAAGGAAGGGCTTCTGAGAGGGGGCCGGGCAGGAGCTGGAGAGGTCCTGGAGCCGTCGCTTCTCTCAGTGACTGAGCAGGTGCGCCGAGCCCCGGGTGCAGGCCCCCTCCTGAGCATGGGGCCCTGTGCCATTGTCCTGGCAGCCAATCTGTACAGCTGGCCCAGTGGCTCCTCAGGCACCTTGAGTTTCTGCTCCCTAACCCTGGCCAGGACCCTGCATGATTTCCTGAGGACACAGAGGCTCAGAGGCCACTAAGGGCTCCTGACGGGAGGTGCCCTCTCCTGCCCAGGGGTCCACCGTGACCTCCTTGCCTGTGGGGCCCATGCATTCAGCGCAGGGCAGAGGCCTCAGGGAGAGGCTCCCTCCTGCGCTTATTCTCCATTGCCCCCCCACATTCCTACGGGTCTCCAGGACCCCCAGATGCCTTTCCTGGCTGCTGGTGTCTCCCTCTGAGCCGCCCCGCCACCGTGGCGCAGGCAGCAGCCACGGCTCCCTTGGGCCTGGAGTGTGGGGGCTCTGGGGGTGAGGGGTAGGGGCGGTTCGGAGGTGTGGACTGCCAGGGGAGCCGGGGCCTGGAAGGACACACGCCTGCAGGAGGTCACAGAGCCAGGGAGTGGCTGGCCCCACAGGCCCGTCTCCCAGGCGCCCAGCCTGCAGCCTGTGCCGTCCTGCTGAGCCAAGAGAAGACACTGGGGGTGTTTGTGTTGGTCAGCTGTGGGGTCCCTCCCAAGGGAAACCGTTAGTCACCCTGGCGCTGGCCGGATGTGAGGCCACCAACACCAGGAGAGCATGGGGACTGTGCCAAGGGGTGCAAGGCCTGGCAGTCACCAGAAGAGAGAGAAGCGGGGTGGCAGAGGCTGCAGAGTGAGTGTGATCTGGTCATGTGAGAAGAACTGTGTGTGTGTGTGCCTGTGTGTGTGTGTGCGCCTGTGTGTGTGCGCCTGTGTGTGTCTCTGTGTGTGTGTGCCTGTGTGTGTGTGCCTGTGTGTGTATGTGCCTGTGTGTGTGTGCCTGTGTGTGTGTGCGCCTGTGTGTGTGCCTCTGTGTGTGCCTCTGTGTGTGTGCCTGTGTGTGTGTGCCTGTGTGTGTGTACGCCTCTGTGTGTGTGTCCCTGTGTCCGTGTGTGTGTCTGTGTGTGTGTGTGCCTCTGTATGTGTGTGCCTGTGTGTGTGCCTGTGTGTGCCTCTGTGTGTGTGCCTGTGTGTGTGCCTCTGTGTGTGTGCCTGTGTGTATGTGTGCCTGTG
>NW_022437066.1:4319380-4372448 GCF_009761245.1 Sapajus apella | reverse complement strand
CCCCCGAACCTCAGTTCTGCCACCTGTGAAATGCAGATAACAAAGATGGATGCTGGCCCCACAGCTCTGGACCCGCAGGACAAGCTGGACAGAGGGCAGAGGGCGTTCATGTTTTCGCTACTATTACTGGTGGCTTTCCTTCCCAGCCTTTCTGGTGGGTGGTCAGACACAGGGCAGAACTTTCTCAAGAAGGCAGCCGAACGAACTCCCAACAGTTTCTTCCAGTGGGGAGGACAGAGGAAAAAGAAGGGTCTTCCAGGCACCACTGTGGGCCCAGGATGTTGGCTGCGTGGAGGCAGGGGCTTGGATGAAAAGGCACAGATGACCTGACGGAGCGTTGCCCCGGCTTCCTCCTCCTCCCCGTTTTGGAGGTGGCTCTGTTTGCCAAGGATGGGCTCTGGGGAGGCTGTTTGCAGAGGCTGGGAGCCCAGCCTTGCTTTAGGACAGCCTCACAAAGTATGGGGTCCTCAGGGGTTTCCCAGGGGGGCTCCATGCTCTGCCCACTCTCGCTCTGCTCTGTGCCCTGACTCAGCGGAAACAGACTTGAGCTCCAGGTATGGCCTGCCTGCGGCTGCCAAGCTGGTGCTGGACATCTGCAGAGTCCCTGCGCCTCTCTGCCCTGGTCCTGGCTCTCTAGCCATCTGGTCAGCAGGCCATGGGCACATCTCACATCTGTCCCCTCCCTGGAGCCCGTGGCTCATTCTTGCTGGGTCCCACTCGGTCCTTTCACCTGCTTAGACCCCTGGGTCTCAGGGGCTTTCTGAGGCTGGTGACCTGGGAAGTCCAGCCTTTCCCTCGGTACAGTGGGGCCATCAGACTGGACGCCTCATATATCCCTGACCCCATTCTCAGGAGCCCCAGGGGCAGGCCCACTCTGGAGGCAGAAGTCGGAAAGGCGGGGCCGGAGCTGTGCCACCGCCAGTCTCCCCGGTAACCTCAGGCCAGCGGCTGCTCTGTCTGGACACCCAACATGTGGTCCCCGGTTCTGGACTGGGGAAGGCGGCCTCCGTGCTCGCTGCTCCTGGGCCGCCGCCGCCGGCAGCAGCCAACAGGCAGCTGGGCTGGCCTGGCCGGGCTCCAGAGGCGCAGAGCGGGTTAAAGTGTGCGCCAGGCCGGCCGGCGCGGGCGGGGGAGCGGCCTGGTGGGAAGTGTGAGTTCCTCCCCGTCTGCCTGACAGCTATAAAGGCGGCCGCCAGCGCAGAGCCGCCACTGGGCTGCGCCCCTCCCGGGAACCCCCTCTCTTGGATGCTCTTTGAAGTGGGAGAGGGAGGCGGCGCAGGGGAGGAGGGGAAGGGGAGAGGAGGCCGGCCGCAGCCTCTGCACTCACGCAGCCCCCACACGCACAGGCACCTGGTGCCGCCTGCCCTCCGAAGCTCTTGCCTCTTTCTCTGGGAGGACAAGCTGCTGGCCCCAGACCAGGTAGGCCACCTTGTCCCCATCCCCTTCACGTTGCAGCCCCCACCAGGCCAGCCCACTGCTCAGACTGGGGCTGGGGGTGGGAGCACCCCGCGCCCTCTGGAGTGGTTACATAACGTGGGGAGGCTTGTGGGGAGGGGTCCGGCCCGCAGGGCACGGGCAGGGTGGCCCCTCAGCACCTAGCCTTGTGCGCCTGAAGCTCTGTGTGCACCACAGACCTCTCTGCTGCCGCCAGCCGCTGCTTTTGGACCCCAGGGAGGGGATGGATCCCTGTAAGCGAGGCCTGGCCTGAAGCCAGCGGTGTCTGGAAGCCTTAATGAAAAGCAAGTGTGAGGCCGGCTGGCACCTGTCTTCAGCCGGCAGGCAGAGGCTGGGGCACCCTTTAGCCAATGGCACAGTGGAGGGGGCTCCTGTGGGTGTGAGGCTGGGGGTGCAGCTGGAGGTCTGCAGGGGAGGTAGGTGGGGGGCAGGCAGCGGGGGCGGGGTGTCAAACTCCAGGGTGCATGGCCATGTCGTCCGGGCTGCAATGGTATCCTTGGAGTAACCGCTGAAAATCTGCAGGTGCCGGGCGTGCAAGGAAGCTTGAGGCTGCTGAGGAGGGAGGGGCAGAGCTGGAGCTGGCCTCTGGGCTGGCAGGGGTGAGGGGTGACCTCCGTGCCTTCTTCTCCTGGAATTAGCTGGGCATGGAGTCGAGTCCCCGAGTTTGCTAGTGTGCTACGCTTCTGTGAGGCTTGGGGCACATTGGGCCCCTCTCTGGGCTCCAGGTTATGGGTGCAGGCTGCATGGTTTCTGAAATCCCTTCTTTAACTTGCTGGCAAGTGACACTCAGCACCTGAGCAAGCCCTGGACAGAGGCCGTGGAGGATCTGTTCTTCCTTCTTCCCTTCCACAGGGCAGGGTCGGCGCCGAGGAGGGGGTGGCGAGGGCTGAGGGCCCAGAGGCTGGACAGTCTTTCCACTGGACTTGATTTGACCCCTGGCAGGTGTTTTGAGCCAGGGGTGCTGGCTGTTGGGAGGGAGGTCAGCCATGAGGCCCTGGACTGCTGACATTCAGGCACAAACTGCACCTCCTCCCACTCCGCCCCTCCCCCAGTTCCATCTTCTCTCCAGGGGGTGGGGAGGCAGCATAAGTACCTGGGTTCTGCCTCACCTGAGTGCTGGCTGTTGCTGGGTGCTGACTGTGGAGGCTGCAGGTTCCCCTGGGACCTGGCCAAGCTTATCCCCAGGCACTGACCCTCAGCAGTCAGTGGCATCCTCCTACAAGGCCAGCACAGGCTGAGCAGGTCAAAATCCCAAGGTGCTCCAGCCACGGTGCTGGACTGAACCCTTTGAACCGCAGCCTTTCCCCACACCTGGGCCCCCAGCCTCTCAGCAGAGGCCGGCTGTCTCCATGGCCTTTCTCCAGGGGTTTGAGGACTCGGAGGCAAAGTCTGGCATGCTTCCCTGCACGCCCTCGGATCAAGGGTGGCACAGGCTTAGCACGCTCAGCACCGCTGGGTGTCTTGCCTGCCACAGGCATTGCTAATCATTCATCAAGCTCCGTGTTAAGCCTAGACTGGGGTGGGGGTTCATCCTTCCCCAGGGTCTGCCAGTTAGTTCCAGATACCTTTGAGGCCTGGGCACTGACTGGGCCCTCAGGGCTCTCCCCGAAGCATACCCTGGTCACCTGGAAGAGAAACGGAGCTGGCCTGGTGGTGACGGTGGCCTTGCTTCCTAGGATGGACGGCAGACAGCAATGTCCCTGCTGGGCCTGGTCCCTGCTGGTTCTGGTGGTTGTGGCTAGGGACGCAAAATCAAGTGGGGCCATGGTGAGTGGGGCATTGTGGTCTGAGGGCCCCATGCCAATCCCCTTCCCAGGTGCTGTGTTCACTCCCAGATGGGCTGGCTTGGAGGGGGCTGTGTGGTCACGTGCCCTGGATCCCAGAGCCCCTCTTGGCTCCCAGGACCTTGTTCCCAGAGCCAGCCAGACCAGCTCTGAACTGGGCCCTGGCTACCCTGGAGCCCCTGGCAATTTGGCAGGATAGGGCAGAGAGGTCTGAGTGCTTCCCTTCCAAGCAAAGGCCCCAGCATGCCTGGTGGGCTGAGTCCTGCAGAACACAGTGGTCCCAGGGAAAATGAGGACAGTTAGGTGCGGCCCCAGGAGCTGGCCAAGCCCCCAGGCCATCCTGGGCCTTAGGTCAGGGAGGACCTGTGGCCCATGGTTCCTTGGGAGTTCCCTCCAACGCCACCCAGGAGATCTGAACCCAGGCTGCCGAGTGACCCTGTGGGGACCCCAGCCAAAGGGCTATGTCCTCTGGTCCTGCTGGTGATACCCTGGGGCATGGGGTGGGGGGCAGTTTGGCCCTGCTGGGCACTCTAGCCTTCTACTGTCTTGGGGGGCCTCTCACCCAGGACAACAGCCCGACGTCCAATAGCCTGGAGGGGGACGCCGACGCCACAGCCTTCTGGTGGGGGGAGTGGACAAAGTGGACGGCGTGCTCCCGCAGCTGCGGGGGCGGGGTGACATCCCAGGAGCGGCACTGCCTGCAGCAGAGGTGCGAGGTCGGGCATGTGGCCCCTAGGGGCTGGCATGAGGGTGGGGCAGTGGGCAGGAGAGGGCGGCCGCCCTTCAGCCTGGTGGCTTCTCACCCTGGGAGTGCTCGCAGGTTGGGGACAGCACAGGCTGAGTCTCCCCGTCAGCCTCTGCTGGACGTGGCTATGGATGGGTCCTGGCACTGGCCCTGGGGTCCTCCATGCTTCAGGGCACGAGGGAAGCCCCTTCATGAGAGGGCAGGAGCTGTTTCTAGGGGTCTGTCCTAGAGAGGAGACCCACCATGCCTTCTCTTCTCAAGATCTGAGTGAGGGTCTTCAGAGAATGCCAGGGAGCCCCCAGAGAAGCACAGGCCCTGCAGTGAAAGCCTCCGCTGCCAGACGGACCCAGTTCCAATCTGGTCTATGTGACTCCCTTGCTGTGTGACCTTGGGCAATTCACTTGACCTCTCTGAACATCAATTTTCTCATCCATGGCATGGAGAGCATGCTGGTCCCACCTCATACTTCTGAGAACACACAGCATGTTTGTGCACCCAGGCCCGGGCTGGCACATGGCTGTGTGGTTGTTTCAATTCTGTGTACTGAGCCCCTGTGCTGTGTGGTGCTGATGTGGAAGTGAATCGCATCTCACTCCCCCTAGGCTCTGGTGTGTGTCCGGGGTTGGAGTTGAGTAGGGAGGAAGGAGCCCTCCGGGTCATGGGAATCGGGACATTCTGGACCCCAGGGCCGTGCGGCCAGCCCAGACGGCATTCCTGAAACTCTCCTGCAGCCCTCACTCTGAGCGTGCATCTTTCTGCCAGGAGGAAGTCCATCCCGGGCCCTGGGAACAGGACCTGCATGGGCACGTCCAAGCGGTACCAGCTCTGCAGAGTGCAGGTGAGGCCTGGCACGGGCAGGGGCACCATGGCCGGCTCTCCTCCCTGTCATCATGCGGGTTTTAGGGCATCTTCCGGTGGCCCCTGGGCTTCCCAGGCGTTCTGTTCTGGGCCTGCTCTTCAAGGAGATCCCAGGGACAGGGTTGAAAAGAAGGCTGAGGGGAGCCTGGGCTAGGACAGAGCCATCCTGGGTCCTGACCACCGTCCCCGTGCGCACGCGTGCTCAGCAGTGTTGGGGTGGATGCCTTGCTCTGCTCCTGGAGCTTCAAGCGCAGCCTCCGTGTTTGGGGCCTCTGCTGGCAGTCCCACTTTACTCACATTTGTGTGCCTGGCGCCAACAGGGAGGCTGAGCAGTTGCCAGCCCTCCCCGTCCCGTGAAACAGTCCCCTGGGCTGCTCTTGGAGCCCTTCTGCTCCAGCCCCCATCGGCTTCCTTCGGTGGCTGGCCGAGGCTGGGGAGGAGGTGCTGACTCTGATCAGGCCTCAGGGGCAGCTCTCAGTGGGGTCCTGGGGAGTTGGAACCTGAACACCTTTCCAAGGACTGCAGGGCGTGAGGCTGGGGCACGCCAAGCTGGGGTCTGGAGCTGCCAGGCTGGCTTGTGTGGCCTGCCTGGGCAGGGAAGGGGAGCGGCTGGGGGTCTCTGGGGGCGTGTGTGCACTTGCAGGGAGTGAGGGGCTAGAGGGAGGCAGGTGACCACAGCTTCTGTGTTGGCATCACCTGGTCAGGTGCCCTCCTAGAACGGTGCAGCTGGGGGTTGAGGGAGGGGCATTTATGAGCTCTGGCATGAGAGGGACCCAGGTTTGAGTCCTGGCCCCAGCACTACTAAGCTGGGTCCCCTAGGACGAGTCTGTTGCCTGCACACTGGGTTCCTCTTTATGAAGCCGCGATCTTCCTGATTCAGGCGGTGTGCATGGCCGCAGGCCAGGTGCCAGGCCCTGTTCCGGCATGGTGGCTACACGGTGAGGGCCTGCTGAGGACAGGGTTGAGGCGAGCACCCATGCCAGCTGTAGTGGGGTCACGTCCCCTCCACTGCAAGGCTGGGAGAAGGCATGGTGGGGAACGGGAGGGCTGGCGTCGGGGGCGGAGCTGCCCTTCCCTGCATCCTTGCTCCCTCCGGAGTGTGTGGGAGCACTGGGCGGGTGCATGAGAGGCCACTCCATGGGCCCTGGGCCCTACACGGCTGTCCCGGCTGCAGCCACTTCCTGCTTAGCCTGGACAAAAATGCCTTTGTCGGGCCGAGTTCCTCCTGGAGCCTCCCTGTCCCCTCGATTCCCAGGAGTGTCCGCCGGACGGGAGGAGCTTCCGCGAGGAGCAGTGCGTCTCCTTCAACTCCCACGTGTACAACGGGCGGACGCACCAGTGGAAGCCTCTATACCCGGGTACCTGCTGCCCTGGGGACCCCCCTTTCAGGGAGCTGACTGAACTTTGGGAGTAGCCCTTTCAGTACCCGGGGCCAAACTTGGCGGGTGGGCAGGTGGGGAAATGGAGGTGGTCAGACGAAGAGGCAGGAATGAACCTGGGTCTCCTGAGCCCTGGCCTAGGGGTCTGTCCCCTCCCCCATGACCCATGACTTCAACGTAGGACAGGTCATGGGGCTGAGTTCCCCACAGGCCTGACCTCTGAGGGCAGTGGTGACTCCCCCGTTTATTGCCTCCTGGGCATCTAGAGGAACCAGCCTAGACGATCCCATGTGGGGACTGCCCACATAGTCCCATGGGAAGCAAGTAGTTCAGGCAACAGTGTAGATGCTGGGATCATCCTTCTCCTGCTCACCCAGCAAGGGCTAAGGCTGGGGTGCCCAGGGCCAGCAGCACAGGGGTGCTTTGTTGGCTCAGACCTGCAGAGGGAGAACCCCAGCTTGGGTCTCAGGCCCTGCTCTCCACTCGCAAGGAGGCAGAAGCTGGAGCTCACAGTGTCTGGGCTGAGCCCGACGACTCATCAATTTCTGCCACTGAGACGGGGGCAGGTCCCTTCTGTTCTCTGGGCCTGAGTTGTGCCATCTGTGCAATGGGAGCTGTCTCAGAGGAAAGAGAAGGAAGTCCCCTGAATCCCACCGTGCAGCCCACCTGAGACCTTCTGCCTCGTCTCCCCACCAGATGACTATGTCCACATCTCCAGCAAGCCATGTGACCTGCACTGCACCACCGTGGACGGCCAGCGGCAGCTCATGGTCCCCGCCCGCGACGGCACCTCCTGCAAGCTCAGCGACCTGCGAGGGGTTTGCGTGTCTGGAAAATGTGAGGTTGTTAAACGTTGTAGCAAAAGTACCACCGGTCTCACTGCGCCGACTGCCCGCCCGCCCGTGGGAGGCAGTGGCGGCCCCGGGCCTGGCCACAGTGCCCTCCCAGCAGCCTCTCCCTCTCCTTTCCTGCAGCCCATCGGCTGTGACGGGGTGCTTTTCTCCACCCACACGCTGGACAAGTGTGGGGTCTGCCAGGGTGACGGTAGCAGCTGCACCCACGTGACGGGCAACTATCGCAAGGGCAACGCCCACCTCGGTAAGGCGGCAGCGCGCCCTGGAGTCCAAGCAGAGGAGCCTGGGAATCGGGGGTCCTGAGTGTGCTCCTGCCTGCAGCCTCCTGGGCACCACTGGGCAAGTCCTTCCCCTCTAGGGCCACCTGATTCTGCATCCAGGCCCAGGCGAGCTGGCCTGGTGATTGTGGGCCTCCATTGGCTGGCAAGAATGGGCAGCTCTTTGTTGAGGACCTTGTGGGTACCAGTAGGCACCGGGCTTTGGGTTACATTTGCCTTTTGAGGCCGCCTGCAGGGAGGTGTTAACACCACACTTCTTTTTTTGAGACAGAGTCTTGCTCTGTTGCCCAGGCTAGAGTGCAGTGGCTTGATCTGGGCTCATTGCAACCTCTGCCTCCCATGTTCAAGCGATTCTTGTTCCTCAGCCTCCTGAGTAGCTGGAGCTACAGGCATGTGCCACCACGCCCAGCTAATTTTTGTATTTTTAGTGGAGACGGAGGTTCACCGTGTTGGCCAGGCTGGTCTCGAACTCCTGACCTCAAGCGACCCACCCACCTCCATCTCCCAAAGTGTTGGGATTACACGCATGAGCCACCATGCCTGGCTAACACCACACTTTAAAAAGGGAGAAACTGGCGCCTGAGACCCATTCTCCACTCGGATATGAGATTTGACCCTGGGATGCTGGATTCTGGGGCCTGAGTTTCAGAGGCCCCCTGTTTGCTCCACACTGACCCAGCCCAGATCCCTTCCTTCCCTTGGGCAGTGCCTGTCCCTTTCCTAAGCTGCGGGCATTTGGTCTGACGTTCGTGTCCAGCTCTGGCCCAGCCCTCATGGGAGTGGGTGTCTGGCATGGGACAGCACTTCTACTTTTGGAGGGATGTCACTCAAAATGCTTGGTGTTCAGCTGAACACATTCTGGGTCTGAAGACATGCTGGAGGAATGCAACTGCGTTACTGCAACTTCCAGACCGAGGAAGGCAGGGCAGCTTCAGACCCACTTAGCAGGTGGGGAACATGGCCCAGAGTGGGATAATCTGCCAAGGTCCCAGTGAGGCCAGTTGAGTCTAGGTGAGAACCAGTCCTGTTAGGGCAATGGAGGACCTGGCTGTGTCCTGGAGGTGGAGGGAACGGCCTCAGCCTGCCACGTGAGGGGTAACTGTGGCATGTGTGTGTCGGCTCCAGGAAGTGCCAGTGGGAGGGCACTGGAGAGGGTGGGGCTTGGACATGCCACCTAGGGACCAGCATGCCGGACTAACAAGGGGCAGGGTTGGGGCAGAGCTGCCAGGCAGGGGTGTGAATAATGCGTGCTGGGTGTCCAGCAGGGTGAGGTGGGCAGAGGCCTTTCCTTTGGAAGCCTCGCTATAGGAGGCATGAAGTGAAGGAGTCTGATTTTCCTCCCTTCCTTCCGCAAACCTGCTCCCACAGCCTCCTGCTGGACCCAGGGCATGCAGACGGAGAGCAGGTATTCAGGCAGCACATGTCTCGTAGGGCACCTACTGTGTGTCAGGCACTGTGTACACAGTGAGCCTGAGAGATAGGGCCCCATCCTCATGGGACTTAGCCTGGGGCCTGGGGCTGATATGCCAACGATCCCCCTAATTCTTCTGCGTGCTCACAAGGTAACGCATTCACGCCTGGCAACAGCTCTACATGACTGGCAGTATTCCTGTTGCTGAAATGTGCAGAGACAGGCAAAGAGAGGTTAAATAACTCGTCTCAGGTCACACAGCCACGAGAGGCAGAACTGGGGGTGAACCCTGGGAGCCCGCTCCTGGCCTGGGGTCCTCTCAGCTGAGCTACACTCCTGCCCCCGACCAGCCATGCCTGGTACCCATCTGGGGGCTGTGGGATGGGCTGGGGCATCAAATGCTCAGGAATCCTGTGAGCTACTTGCTAATTTGAAATTAAAGTACAACAGCCTATAGTTAAATACATTGTGTTTAAAGCAAAGTCACCATTTCCTAATCCTTTGATGTCTGTAACTTTTTTTTTTTTGAGACGGAGTTTCGTTCTTGTTGCCCAGGCTGGAGTGCAATGGTGCAATCTTGGCTTTTTGCAACCTTGGCCTCCTGGGTTCCAGCAATTCTCCTGCCTCAGCCTCCCAAGTAGCAGGGATTACAGGCGCCCACCACCATGCCCGGCTAATTTTTTTTGTATTTTTAGTAGAGACGGGGTTTTACCACGTTGGCCAGGCTGGTCTGGAACTCCTAACCTCAGGTGATCTGCCTGCCTCGATCTCTCAGAGTATATAACTATTTTATCTATGTGGCAAGGACACCGTCTATGGGTGTTCTGTAGCCTCTCTTCCCAGTGGCATGCCCAGTGACATCATGTTGGTAATGTAAACAAACACAGCGTCAGCCACTTGCTTCAAACTTATGTCTTGAAACCCAAGAGGAAGGAAAAAATAGTTTTAAAACGCATTTTGAAGTTAAGCTGACCGGTTACAGTAGCTTGAAATTGGCCACAGCAGGGGTGTTTACGCCACGGAAACTAACCAATGCTATAAGTCACAGCTCCTGTTACCCCATGTCTCCAAAGTGCCTGTTTTCCAGAGCACTGCTGGCAGTGAGGGACAGGTCATCCAAGGGTGCCTCCAGTGAGGGACAGGTCATCCAAGGGACCTGTAGTTGTGGTGGGGTTGAGGGAGGGATGGCAGGCAGGTGCTGGCCTGCAGGAGACACCCCCACCCAGGCTGGGAGTTGCACACAGAGTCCTCTGCTCCAGGAAGGATCCAGTGAAACAGACATCAAGCGCCAGGAAACCTCCGACCCGGAGACCCCCTTCTTTCCTGTCCCAGGGAGTACTAAAATCTCCTTCTCCCGGGGCCCCTCCCTCAGCCACCTGCCCGCAATGCTCTCCTTCTCTGAGCACCTTCCCTCCAGACCCTTGGGAGGACTCTATGACTGCCTTCCCACGGGCCTGGGGGTCTTGAAGACAGGTTCTGAGCCGGCTGCCATTGCCCGATCTGGACCCCAGCCTGGGGCCTGGCACTTAGGAAGGGCATAGGCAGAGTTGGAGATTCTATCTGCGACTCTTCTTGTTCTTTCTCACCCACGTCTTTGAGCCTCGTGAACCTTGAATGTCACCGTGGTGTTGTGAGAAGACAGGATTTCAAAATGGCAGTGCCAATGTGCGCAAGATGCTGGCTGGGGCTCCCTCGGTTGCACGGGGTCTCTTGGGTGACACATGCCAGAGTGGGACTGAGCTCCAGTACCTCCAGTGTGTTCTAGGTCCCTGTGGCCTTTGCTGTCCCTGGGAAGGGGCTGGGGCAGGCAGGGATAAGCCCTCCCGTGGCCTTCGTAGGAAGGGGTGAGCCTGGGCAGGTGCCCAGCTTGGTGGATCAGCCTCTGCAACAGGATAGGGCTCAGCTGAGCCACCCAAGTGGGTGTGGGGGGTGGGCCAACCCTTAGACAGCCACCGCTCACCTACCAGGAGCTCGGAGCTGGCGGGTGGCCTCCAAGGGTGCCTTTCCAATCAGGAGGGGCTCACTGTCATCCATTTGCTTCCAGGTTACTCTCTGGTGACCCACATCCCAGCTGGCGCCCGAGACATCCAGATTGTAGAGAGGAAGAAGTCTGCGGATGTGCTAGGTGGGTGTGCAGGGCCTGGCGGCTGCCTCACTGAGCTTTTGCTTGTGTGGCATTGTGTGTGGCAGAGAAGGAGCACTTGACCCTGGGTCCCTCCCTGCAGGACAGGGATGGGCCGGTGCTGTGGGCATGGCTGCAGGAGCCGGAACTTGAGCTAGCTCTGTGGGTGCGGCTGGGGTGCTCATAGAGGAGCCAGCTTTACCTCTATGCATGGAAGACCTTGAACTCAAGGCTGCTGGACCATGGGAGGATGGTGATGTTGGGTAGTGAGCTCCCTGTCACTTGAGAGCCTGGCACCGGCAGAAGCTGGGGTCCGCTGCAGATGAGATCCCTGTGGGGTTCCAGGAATGAGTCTCAGGAGGTGACAAGGTCAAGGTGGCACTGGGAGGAGGGAGGTGGCCAGTCCAAGGTCACCAGCAGCAGAGAAGCAGAGGTAGGGTTCCAACTTGGGGGCCCCATGCTGATCTTCACGCCGTTAGACAGTCTCCACTGGGAAGCTGGGCCGTGGGAGGGGAGTTGGCTAACCTGAGGATTCCGGAGTTATTTCCATGATGGATGGGGTGGTAAGGCCCCATCTTGGTGGCAAATTTTGAGTGTAGCGATCCTTGGTGACAAATTGTGGAAGGGCCCTCTGTGAAGCTGGAGCATTGGCCAAGCAATGTGCTGTGTCTGCACCCGTTGGGCCACAGTGGACAGGTGCTGACACCTGTGAGCTGCTCCATGCTCAGCCCTGCCCTTCACAGGGCAGGCTGGGGACCCAGGCTCTATGGGGACACTGTTTTTGGACACAGGGGCAGCCCCAAACGCAACACTACCTGGGCTTACTCCCCCCCACTGCCTCCCACTCCTCCTGGGAGCCAGGACTGGTGGGGTGAAGCCCACCTCCTAAGGGGGTGCTGGAAGAGGAGGCTTTGTTGAAGGTCTTCAGGCCGGGACTCACCTCGGGTTCTCCTGTCCCCTGTCCAGAGCCTAAGGGCCAGCCCTCCATATGTGCCCTGGGGTCTGAGCACCCCCGCCCCAGCAGGTCTGTGCTGCAGACAGTGGCTCCACCACCCAGCGCCCTGGGGTCTGCTGCCTGGCCCAGGTAGGGAGCCAGGCCTCTCGCCAGGCTGATTGCTTTGTCGCTTGCTTGCTGGGAGAGTGGAGAGGCCAGGAAACTCCGCGTTCTCTGAGCTGGCTGCAAAGCTCGCTCTTGAAACAGATGCGTGGAAATACCAAGGGTGGCCTCGGAGTACTGGGAAAGCTGCAGGAAGGAGGGTCATTACTGTCAGGAAACAGGTTTTGGACGAGAGCCACAGATGGAAACCTGGGCATATACCTGGGAACCGGGCCGAGACAGCCAGGCCCTGGCACGCTCCCACCCGCAGGACTTGGACTTGACTTTGTGTTATCTTCTGACTTTTCTATGTGAAGGGGGTTTTTGAAGCAGACACGTCCTGCTTGTTGCGTCTGCCTGATAATAAATTAATTGCCCCGGCTCCTCTGTTCATGTTGCATCAGGAATTTGGAAGCTGAACTCCTATTCTCCCACGGGCCAGTTCCTGGAACTGGCTTTAAGGACACCCTGTGGAAGACAGTGTCCCGAGTGCCGGGTCGGCCTCCTCCCTCCGTCCCCAGCCCTGGAGGTCCCCTGCCTCTTCTCATCCTGCTTGGCCCCAGGGAGAAGCAGTTCACCCAGAAACCCCACCAACTCCAGGCGGTTGCTCCAGCCTGCAGGGGTGGTGGGGAGCAGGCGCTGTGGGGCTTCGAGTGCCATTTCTTTCCATCCTGAGCTTCCATCAGGCTGGAGTCAGGCCCTCGGAGTACCCACCCACCAGGCCTCAGGAAGAGGGCGACGGAGATTGCACCAGGCTGTCCTTGCCTGATTGAGCACCTCGGCCAGGCCTGGGTGCACAGGTTGGGTCAGCATAGCCCTGCCTGCAAGGACAGCAGGAAGTCTCTGCTCCCGTGGAGAGGACGGAGCTGGCCAGCTCAGGGCGGTCCCCAGGAAGGGCTTGGTGGTCAGCACCCCACATGCCAGCCAGGTCACGGCGGTCGCCAGGAAGAGCCTGGTGGTCAGCACCCCCCATGCCAGCCAGGTCGGGGCGGTCCCCAGGAAGAGCCTGGTGGTCAGCACTCCCCATGTCAGTCAGCTCAGGGAGGTTCCCAGGAAGGGCCTGGTGGTCAGCACCCCCCACGCCAGCCAGGTCAGGGTGGCAGTGCCACTCTGTGTGGATGACCGGAGGGGCACCGAGGTCCCTTCCGCATCATCCAGATGGGGAAGCTGGAGAAAGTGCCTTGCCTGGGGCCACACAGTGGGTCTTCTTCGGAGCCGGACACCTGCTGCCTTATGCGGGCCTTCCACAGGCCACAGGCTGTCCTGCTCCACACCTGCTCCACAAAGTGCGAGCTCGTCACTTTGCAGCCCCTCAGCTTCTTCAAAGGCAGCTAGAAAAACAGGACTAAAAGGGTCCCCAACCAGTCACATTCAGCATCTAGACGAGTCCTTGACTATTGATTTTGGGCTGAGAGGAACGTGCATTTGCACCGCCTCCGCAATCACTGGTCCAGCTGCCCATGATGGGAGTTTCCTGTCTCTGGGGCATTAGGGCTGGGGTTATGGAGAGCAGGGCTGGTGATGGTTCTCTGAGCCGGTGACACTGGCTCCTCCCCCAGCCAGTCTAGCCCTGGGCCCATGTGACCGGCGGCTCTGTCCTTCCAGCTCTTGCAGACGAAGCTGGCTATTACTTCTTCAATGGCAACTACAAGGTGGACAGCCCTAAGAACTTCAACATCGCTGGCACGGTGGTCAAGTACCGGCGGCCCATGGATGTCTACGAGACCGGGATTGAGTACATCGTGGCGCAGGGGCCCACCAACCAGGGCCTGAATGTCATGGTGCGTGTGCTGCAGGCCTCGGGGGCCATGGGGGCCACGGGGGCCACGGGGGCCACGGGCACGGCTTCCCCAGAATCCGGCCACAGGTGGGGCTTCCAGCCAGTGATACCTTCAGGGCCACTGTGTGCATGCGCCCGGCAGCCTCACCACTGCTTGGGTTGGGCCTCACGTTCAACCACAGTTACTCATTCACTTGTTCTTTCGCTAACTCCCTCCCTCATTCATTCACTCACTCAGGTGTTGGTTCATTCACAGGCTCCCATTCACTCATCAATTCATTAATTCATTTACCCATTCACTTCTTTCTCAACCACCCACTCTCTCACCCACTTCTTTTTGAAATCATTCATTCATTCGTCCATCCATTCACTGCAGCTAGCCTCCCCGGTGGACCAGCAGGGGTTCTGTGCTGGCCCATTTCCTGCTCTTTGGGAAGTCCACAGGGAGCTCGGGGCATTAAGGATGAGGCTGGACCCCTCCCCAGCCCACGGTGGAGGGGTTTTGAACCTACCTAGCTTCATGCTCCGCCACCCATGGGCACTGTGGTGTTTGTGCTGGGTCCTCAGTACCAGGGCTTCAGGTAGTGCTGACGGCCCCTCCCCCTCCCCTGATACAGCCTCTCGGGGACACTCAGGACTTCTGGAGTGGAGCTCAGGGCCTGAGCAGTGGGCAGGAGAGAGCGTGGGCCTGTTATGCCCGGCTTGCCGCGAGTTGTATGGCTAGCATCTGGAAATGGAGCCCCTAGTGGTTTGGTTCCCCAGCACCGAGAATATGTTGAGGACTTGTCATATCACCAAAGTCAGGTGACATCAAGATGGGCAGCTGTGGTACCCGTCAAGGCTTGCCGGCCTTCATGGAGGTCAAAGGAATACAGCAGGGATGGAGCCCCCCCTTGCCGCCCCCACCTGAGCTGTTTGGGTTTCCAGATCTCACTGTGGTGGGTTTCGTTGCCTCGAATTGTAGGTGAGGAAATGTGGGCACAGACAGGTGAGTGACTTGCACAGTCATGGAACTGTAAGTGGCACGAGTGGGCTTTGAACCCAGGTCCGTCTGGTGACAGAGCCTGCTCTTCGTTTAGCTGCTGCGCTGGAGGGGTCTCTAACAGGGGATGCTCATCCATCTCCCCACCCTGCCTTTTGGTGGAGGAGCTTTTCCAGAAAGCCCGGAATCAAATGGGGGCCACCCATCGCTGCGTTCGTGCTTTGACCCTGCCCTGGAGCTGTGCCTGGAGGTGGACTGACCACCTGGCTTCGCCTCCTGGCTGGAGGGACTGTTTTGTAGGTCAGGGTCTCAGGAAATAGACTCTGAGATGGGGGATTGCGTGCAAGAGGGCTTGCGGGGGCAGTGTCAGGAGCGGTCTTGGGAACACTGGTATGGGCAGGAGGGCATGGGACTAGACAGAGGGAGCCGCTGAGCTGTGACAAAGTCTCAACGGGGCCTCAGCCCATCCCGAGGGGTTCAACATTGCCTCAAGTTGGGGCAGGAGGGCATCGTGTATTACCAGGTGTGTTTGCCCCTTGTGGGGAGCATAACCTGGGGAGAGACAGCTCCCTCTGGTGAGGGAAATGCCCGGGGTGGGGCACAGCTGTGAACTGTCTCATGCCCACCCCAGTTCACAGAAGGGTGGGGTACGGGGTCCACCCCCTGCACGGCTTGGACCCACGTGCTTTGCTCAAGTCTACCTTGGCAGGGAACAGCTCCTCTAGATTTGCGTTGGTTTCTTTCTGGGGGAGCCTCACAGGAGGAAGCTCAGTGGGATGAACTGCAGCTGGTGTAGGGGCTGCAACTGATGCTCACGGTTTCCTTCTTTTACAACACGCTCTGTTTCCCCTTAGCCTGGGTTAGCACTTCTGCGGGGCTGGGTGGCTACCTGGTGAGGGGATCCTGGTCTCCACGGCTTTCTCAGTCTGAGGCTGCTGGCTTCATCCAGTTATCATCACAAGGCGCCTCTGCCCAAGAGATACCAAGAGGTGCCCAGGGCATCAGCAGGTGCCACACAGATTCTTTGGCCCCAGGGTCAAACAACACCTTTCCTACTTTTTTTTTTTTTTTTTTTTTTTAATAGAGACAGGGTCTTGCTATGTTGCCCAGGCTGGTCTTGAACTCCCGGCCTCAAGTGACCCTCCTGCCTTGGCCTCTCAAACTGCTTGGGTTATAGGCATGCGCCACCTTGCCTGGCCTCTCTGCTCTTGATGATCAAGGTCTACCACCTGCCAGGACTACTGCTCCTTTCCATGCTGCTGGTCTCTCGGCGCAAAATGCTCACACAGACCCCGTGAAGCCGCAGCCTGAGGCACCGTGAAACTGTTGCTGTGTCTTTTGATGGAAACATCCCCGCTGTACAAACCGAGGCCTCTAGACCACAGATCCCAGGGCTGCAGGGATGGGGAACACAAGAGCTCCAAGTGGTGGCTAGGAATGATAGCTACTGTACCTCCCCTCCTGCTTCCCAGACCCATGTCGTCCACATACTGGGCACACAGCACCAGGACTAGGCATGGTCAGGGCCAGAGGGCATGAGACAGCTGTGTCAGCAAGGGGCCCAAACTCCCCATCCAAGACTCTGGCATCCACATCCCCTTTCCAGCTCACAACTTGATTCAGAGCTGGGGCGGCTTGGTGTGAGTGTGCAGGTTGGAAGTGGGATCTATTTGACTAAAGCTCCGTCCAGGGCTGGCCCGGAAAAACTGCAGTAAAGGAAAATCCTTTGATTTCTGTGGGTAGTGCCTCACGGGGGATGCCCCATCCTCACAGGTGTGTTGCCTCAGCTGGCACCGTGGTTTCCTCCCCTCCATGGCTCCATCAGGCCTAGTGTTTCCAGATGTTGCACTATACGGATGCCCCGTGGCTCTCACTGTCATGTGCCCACTGTGGCACCCCCTCTGCTATCAAGTAGGTCTCTGTCCAATGCCATGTTGTCGGTACCCTGTCTGGGTCAATCAAATGCTCTGTGAGGCCTTGGGCATTGTGGCTGGCTGAGGTTCTCAGGGCAGGACAGGCAACTTTTGTTTAGGACCAGATTCAGCACTTCCCCGTCCGGGATGGATGGGGTCTGATGTGATTAGCTTGTCACCTAGTAGCTGAGTGGCCTCCTTGAGAGGTGGTGCTGTTGACAGGCTTAGTGTGGGTGCCAGAGATTGGACGTTCGGAGTGGAAGGAGCTGCAGTGGCTGTGGTGCGGGAGAAGCCGTGTGCTGGGGCGACACGTAGTTTCCCTCCCTTCCACCACGCTGATTCATTCGCCCATTGTGCCTGCAGCAGGGGGACCGATGCCAGAGACCAGCCCGTGTCCAGGGGCGAGGCCATTCTGTCTTCTGCTGGGGTGTTCAGTGCCTCTCTCATGGTGATGCTTCCCAGCACGAATTAACAAATGAAGACCTCTGTCCTTTATGCCCACTCCCTAGATCCAACCACAGGTACCTCCTCCAGACCTCCTGGTCCCCAGTCTTTGATCCGTCCCATCCAGGCTCTTGACCAGCCAGCCAAGCAATTTGCCACTGCCCACGATTCAGTTAATATTGTCATTTCGGGCTGCTCTGCCTCCATCACACGGATGCCGACATCACACACACTGCCCGAAGCCCATCGGGGGATTTTCCGTCACTGCTCTTTTTCCAGGCCTGCCCTGGATGGAGCTTTAGTTAAGTCACTCCCGCTTCCAGCTTGAACCCCCATACCAAGCCGGCCCAGCTCTGAATCAAGTTTGGCCATTTTTCTCTGATCTCGCTTCGCCATAAGAGCAGCCCCACACAGCCATAGCTGTGAGCTAAAAAGGCGATGTGGGAGCCAGAGTCTTGGACGGGGGAGCTTGGGTCTCTTGCTGACGCAGCTGTCTCGTGCCCTCTGGTCCTGGCTGTGCCTCGCCCTGGCGTAACACTCCCATCTTACGATGGTTTGTTGCTGGCGGAGCTGAGAGGACTCACGTCGGAGGCAGCTCTGGCTGCGTGGGTCGCCTGATGTCCCGTAGCCCCAGTGTTCCATCTCTAGTAGGGCCTCACAGCATGCCAGAATTTTTTGCAAATGATGTATATTTATTTGCTGCAGATGGCGTTGCTCCAGAACCATAGGGTTCTATGTTATGCTTTCCCTACGGGCTTTCCAGAAATTCCATCTGACGTCTTTCCCCACCACAGATATCTCTATTCCTATAGTATCTGCCACGTCACACCACCCACGTGGCAGGCTGCTTACCTCACAGTCTGGACCTGCCACGGGGCCCCCTTCACGCAGGATTCTACCCAGAGGAGCAGCTTTTAATGTCACCCAGCACAGGAATTGAACAGATATTCTTGGATGTGGAGTCTGCTGGCTCCAGAATTATTCTCCATGGGTGGGGGGTATGAGATACCATCATTTTTCCTTTCCTCTCAGAGATGTCTGGCACACCCTAGCCCACTGAACCCTGAAATTTCCGCTAATGTCGGGGGCTGCTGAATCTTCACAGGGTTGAATCTCTGCTCCTCTGGAAGACAGGCGCTTTACCAAGACCTCATCTGATCTGATAAGCATGGTACCAGCAGCACAGAGGACCAATGTCCGGTGCTTGGCGTGGTCCAGATGCCTTTCTTGTGTATTGTAATTGGGAGCAGGAGCGTAAGTGCAGCCCGGGTCACGACTGTAAATGTACACAGCTGTCCACCCCAGGTGAATGAAACAGTTTCTGGTGCACCTTCTTGACGGGGATAGAAAATAATATATTTTCCAGGTCAGTGGTCGCTTAGGATCAACATGAGGCCCAGCTGATCTGCTCTAGGGGAGACAGTTCAGTGGTCACGCCCCGGCAGCGGAGGCCGCCGCTTGGTGGAGGGTGCAGCACGCATCCAGACTCGGTGGCAGGCCCTCCAGGGTCTGTCTGGTTATTGTAGGGGCTAAACATTGAGTTAAATGTGGATGTAGTGGGGTGGCGCGTCTTGCATCCTATAGGCCAGCCCCCGCCTTCTCCATGCTTCCAAGTGCCACCTAGTAGCGTGGTAGCACTTCTCCCAAAGTTCTCACCAGTGTGCTAAATTCTTTGTTGTGAGAGGATGGGCCGGCAGTCCACTGGTGTCTAGCCCCTTCTCTCAGGACTCCCCTGACTGGGTGAGAATGTGACTTGGCCCAAGCTACCAGTCTGGTGGCCAGGAGACGGGGCCAGGCCAGGTTCCGTGGGAGGCCCGTGTGGCTGTGAAGGAGAGGTCTCTGTGTCATCTTCAGGCTGGGGTAGTGCTGGCTTTAACAGGGAGGAATGGGACAGGCCCATTTTTCAGGCCCCGAAGGCTTGGGATGTCTGTGATTTGAAGTTTTCCCCATACCCCAAGTCTTAAGGTTCCCCTCTTCTGGCTGGACTCTGTCCTGGGCATAGCAGGCCCAGCAGAGTTGGGAGGAGCGCGCTCCCTGCTCCTCGCAGGCGCCTCTCCCTATTCCACCTTCCGACGCAGGACAGGGTTGTCTTTCTCTGCTGCTGCACGAACCCTCAGCCTCGGCCTTTCCGTGCTGTTCTTCCATTCTTGGGGTCCTTTACTTCCACAATCCTTTATAACTTTTTAACTCCTGCCCCTGCCCCAGCCAGCTCTCAAACACCAGCAGTGCCTTTCCTTCTCCTGGCACCCCCTCCCGGTTCCCTGGCGGTGAACCTTTTCACAACGGCATCGCCGTCTTCTGGGGGTCTCTGCGCTCCAGGCACGCCCAGGTGGGCCCTCATCGCCTCTGCCAGCAGGTGATCCTGCTCCAACATCCCATTCTAGAGTCGGCGTCCCAGGCCTGCCTGCTCCTGACACCAGCTGGTTTTGGCTGAAATCTCTGGAAACAGCAACTCCTAGAGAGAGAGGCGGTGGGGGTCTGCGGAGGGAGAAGCCGGGCTGCCCCTAGGTCTTGACAGCGGCCTTAGCCCATCCCACAGGGAGCTCTGGAGCGGGGATGAGCCTTCAGTGCTGTCTGGAACTGAGGCAGAGCCTGGGTCTTTGTATTCCCACGTCGACCTGCGCGGAGGGGCTCTGGGTTGGAGAGTGGTGGGAGAGGGCTGCTGTGATTACTTAGGGATCCAGCGCGTGGTGAGAAGGTGATGCGGGCCGGGCTTTACTTGGCTTCATTACTTACAATCTCTGCATACAGCATGCCCCTTGCTGCCTGAACCCAGGGTGGGCCATTCCCCACACCACAGTCCCCCAGCCCCCGCCCTGTTCCCAAGCTTTCACTTGGATGCCTCTGGGGTGGGGACACTGCACTGGGCTGGGCGAGGCAGTGTGGTTCCCTGGGGGGCTCAGCTGAGTCCCAGAAGGGATGCTCTCTATAGCTCTGGCGGAAGGGGATTGTGGGGAAGGGGCGGGACACAGTGAGGAGGGGCTGGGGTCCCACGTCTCTGTCCCTAGGTGTGGAACCAGAACGGCAAAAGCCCGTCTATCACCTTCGAGTACACGCTGCTTCAGCCTCCGCACGAGCACCGCCCGCAGCCTGTCTACTATGGCTTCTCCGAGCCCGCCTCCGAGAGCTCTGAGAGCCAGGGCCTGGACGGGGCCAGGCTCATGGGCTTCGTCCCGCACAACAGCTCCCTGTATGGCCTGGCCTCCTCCGAGCAGCTGGGCCTGGACAACCGGCTGTTCGGCCACCCTGGCCTGGAGATGGAGCTGGGCCCGAGCCGGGGCCAGGAGACCAACGAGGTGTGCCAACAGGCCGGCGGCAGGGCCTGCGAGGGGCCCCCCAGGGGCAAGGGCTTCCGAGGTAACCAGGAGGAGGGAGGCATGGGAGGGGCTCGGGAGGCTGCCCGGGAAGGGGTCTTGGGGAAGGGGTCTCAGGCCCTTTGCAAACCTGCAGAGGAGGTTCCTAACAGCTGCCTGCAGATGTCCTCTGGGTAGGCGCAGGGTTAAGGACTTGGGACAGGACCTTCAGTCCATGCATTCTTCGAGGTAGATGTGGTTATCCCCATTTGACGGATGGGGAGACTGAGGCTTAGAGAGAGGGAGTGGCTTGGCCAGGTCACGCAGTCCACTGTGGAGGAGCTGGGAGTCAAACCTGGGATGGTCTGACCTCTTGCCCACCCCGTCACTCACCCGGCCAGCACCAGGTCTCACCTGGGCTTGGACGACACAGGGAGCAAAAGCTTCGGGGGTCTCAGGCAGCCCTTGGTTGTGGCCGTGTCACTGCAGCCTCTGCCTCTGTCCTCACAGGCCTCCTCCTCTGTGACCGTGTCTCTGTGTGTCCTCTTCCGATAGGGATATTTCTGAGTCCACGATAATGTCATCTCAAGAGTCTTAACTAATTATACCTACAGTGACCTCATTTCCAGATAAGGTCACACTCCGAGGTTCCAGAGGGTGCATGAGTTTTGGGGGGTGCTGTTCAGTCCACTGCAGAAGACGGTTGAACTCCCGTCGGCAAGAGATGGTCAAAGTGGGCCTCATGCCTCTATCTCGGCCGAATCGTGTCCTCTAGTTGGGCAGAAGCTCTCCTTCTGGGAGCTTCTTGGTTCATCCTGGTGTCTCCAGCCCCCTTGTCCAGGTCCCCTCCCCAGGCCTTGCCCCCAGGGCTGGGGCGCTCACGGCTGGGCCACCTGTCTCCTCTCTAGACCGCAACGCCACGGGGACAACTCTCACCGGGGACAAGGATGAGCAAGAGGTCGACACCCACTTCGTCTCCCAGAAGTTCTTCTCGGCGAACGCCATCTCTGACCAGCTGCTGGGCGCAAGCGCTGACTCGAAGGACTTCACCCTCAACGACACCGTGAACAGCATCTTTGCTCAGGGCACCTCGCGGAGCTCCCTGGCCGAGAGCTTCTTCGTGGATTATGAGGAGAATGAGGGGGCTGGCACTTACCTGCTCAACGGGTCCTACCTGGAGCTGAGCAGCGACAGGATTGCTAACAGCTCTTCCGAGGCCCCGTTCCCCAACGTCAGCAGCAGCTTGCCCACCTGGGCAGGGAACAGGACTCACAAGGCCAGGTAGGAGGCACTTCCCTGAGCCCTGTCCGGGGCCCTCGGGGGCAGGACGGGGCCAAGGCCGGGTCGAAGTTGAGGCCCTGCTGCAGGGCGTCTGGCCAGAGGGTCTGGGGACCTAGAGGTAGAGGAGAGAGGGCCCCATCTTCCTGGGGTCCTCCACTCGCTGCCCCGTGGATCTGAGCACACAGTCAGAGGCCTGAGCTGGAGTGAGCTTTCCCCAAAGGTTATGTCGGTGGATTAGGGTCAGGGCTGAGCCCTGTGTGTGCAGCTGATGCAGGGAAGGGAGGCAGGAAGCTAACAGCTCTGAGCATGCCTTGTGAGCCAGGGACAGAGCTCAGCATTTTTTATGCATGGACACATGTCATTGCCACACCCACCCGTAGTGGTGGGGTGGCCACTGTGGGCTTGGAGAGGGTGAGCAGTGTGGTGTACTTGAGGTCAAGGTCACAGAGCCTGAGGACCTGGGGACCCTGAGTTCTAAGTCTGGACAGTCATGGCACACACACCTTTAGGAGGAGGCGGGGCTCTAGACAGCTCCCCAAGCGCAGAGCAGCTCAGCCCCAGGCTTCAGCAAAGGCTGGAGAGGATCTAGTGGGTTCCTCCATGAGGGGAAAGACCCTGAAATCAGGGATGAAGAGCAAGGCTGGCATTGCAGTTGGCGAGGGCCACGAGGGAGTCCACCTGGGGCCAGGCCTCCAGAGCCAAGGCCACGGCTGGGGCTACATGGGCAGCCATGTCTGTGGACGCCTAGACAGTCATAGCCAGGAACACCTGGACGGTCACAGCCGCGGATGCCTGGACGGTCACAGCCAGGGATGTCTAGACAGTCATAGCCAGGAACACCTGGACAGTCACAGCTGGGGACGCCTGGACGGTCACAGCTGGGGACGCCTGGACGGTCACAGCCGGGGATGCCTGAGCAGTTGTAGCTAGACCTAGAGGAGCCTGAGGTTGGGAGCTTCGCTAGGTCAGGGACCAGCTGTGAGCAGGGTGACTCCAGACCTACCGTGTCCCTGCTGGAGCACAGTCCCTGGTGCCAACGCCCCCAGATACAGCGTGGCCACCCCTGCAGGTCCCCACACTTTCAGCAGCTCGCCTGCGCCTGGGGGCTATTTTAAACAGGTGATCAGTGGGGGATGGAGGCAGGCACGGGCCCACTGGAGTTGGTTTGGTTTTATTTTCTGGGGTGCATCCCAAGCCCCTTGACTTTAGACCCAAGCAGGAACTGAACCAGCCTGGGCCAGGAGAGCTGAGCGCATCTCCTTGGGGCTTAGGGGTTTGATGGGAGATTCAGGGGTTTGATGGGAGATTCAGGGGTTACTCTCAAGGTGACATGGCTTGGGGCCACCCTCCCATCCATCCAGCTCCTGGGACCGGAGCAACAAAGCCAGCCTCCCTGGTGAGCTACGGGTGCCCAGGGGATGCCTGCCTCTTTTCTCAAACTGTTCTCTGAGGCCTCTGAGATGCCGGGGGCTGCAGGGTGCAGGGAGGATGTCCTGGGCACTTCCAGCGGGCTCTGGGTGGAAACCCTGCTTTGCAGATGTGAACAGAGTGTGGCCTTGGAGCCTCCTCTGGCTGCCCCTCTTCCCCCAGGGGTGGCACAGGGCTGTCTGCTCACCCTGACCCTGGCATGCTCAAAGCCTTAGGTGGGTGGGCCTCTGGCTGGTTCTTGGGACTTGGGCAGGGAGGGCCGGGCCTTGCTTTGGGTGCAGTGTCTGAGTCTAAGAGGGGGTCCTGGGCAAAGTGCCTGCCCATGGGAACGGGGCTTCTCAAGGCTGGCCGTCTTGTTTCTGCGTCTTCAGCGTGGGCCCTCCTCACCTCCCAGGGCGGTCCAGGGCGTTACCTGGTGTTTGGTGTGTGAGGCACACGGTAAGGCCTCCCGTAAGTAAGTCGAAGCTCTCAGTAGAAAATTGAGCCTCCAAGTGGCAGCAGTGAGGGGCACCTTTCAGGACCCCTCGCCTGGGTGGGGGAGGCCAGCTCTCTGACGGTCACATCCCTCTGAATAAGTTTATCAGAGTGGCACTGAGGCCCCGCTGTGCAATTTGGCTTACTGCATGGGCACTGTGTGAGTTGAGCATCTCTGCCTTCCTCTGGGCCTCAGTTTCCCCATCTCTCATTGAGGGGCTTGTCAGGGGGTGCCCACAGGGCCCACTAGCTCAGATAGTCAGTGATCCTCAGGCCAGGGTCGTGGCGCAAGCTTTTGCATCATCAGGCCGCTTTGTGAAGTATCTCTCCTGCCCCACCTTGGTTGACTCTTACCCTCCCCTCCCAGTCCCCCACCCTGGGATGTATTGGATTTCAGTGCCTGTCGGGGCCTCGGGGATCGATCAGCTAGGTTGTCAGCACTCAGAAAGGCCCCGGCTGCTGAGATACCGCTGCTCCCCGGGGCCTGCTATCAAAGGATGCTGCCGCCCGGGACCAGAGGTGGTCTGGAGGCATAAAGGCAGGGGGAGGCGGCGGGGAAGCCACCAGGCCAAAATAGCCAGGTTGCGGCTAAGTTGTCCAAACACAGGAAGTCGTGTCTGCTCAGGGAAGGCAAAATCAAAGGGGCAGCCCAGAAAGGAAAGGCTATTTTCATCTTTCCAGAAAAGCTTCAGACAATCAAGGGAGGGGCCCCTGTCACCAGACTCCCACTTTGAGAACAGGCTTCTGAGACACAGAGACTGGAGTCCCTCTCCGCAGCCTTGTCGGGGAGAGGAGAACAGAGCACTTTCCGGCCCATTTATAAACAGACACGGTGGCTTCAGAGCTTCTCCTGCCTGGGGAACCCGGGAGCCTGTGTCTGGCCAGGCAGCTGGGCCGAGGACCCCGAGGAGTGACAGGCGGTCCGGAGCACCCTGGCGCCGACTCCACAGCCGTCACCAGCCCCAGTCTAGCAGCTCCGACTTTCACAGCTGAGAGGGGCAGTGTCTTCCTTCCAGATGGAGGCGAGCGAAGGGTTGGTGGTTCAGCGATTTCCTGGGTGTTCCGCTTCCTTGGTGCTACTCCCAGGAACGGAACCCGCTAGGCGTTGCATTGTTGTGCAAATATATGCAGGGTTATGTTCAAGAGTTGCATCTGCTCTGCCCTACACGTGCTGCTGCGAAGTGTGTGGGCAGCCCCTCCAGAAATACCTTTGGTGCTTAAAATCCAAAGGGTTATTTTGAACCAGGTCCGCTCTCTCTTGAGTCAGGCATGAGTCACGCTGCCTGCTGGCTCAGAGCATGTAATGAGATAAAGATGGCGGAGCGTCCCCTGGGGTGGGGGTGGGGGGGATCTTTCTGTTTCTTTTTGTTTTTGGGGAGAATTTAAAGCTGTTGAAAGTTGGTGGGGACCTGGTCAGCACAGTTCAGCGTTTTTCTGAATCAAGCGTTAGGGGTCGGTCTTCCGGGTCCTCCCTTCCCTAAAAGGACTTACTCATCCCCATCTGGGTGCTCTGAGTGGCCCCCATTGGGGCAGCTTTCCAGGTTTCCAGGGAATTTTGTTCTGAGATGACAGGGTCTTGGGAAACCCCCCACCCACCCCCATTTTAACATTGCCTCTAATTTTTAAAGAGGGAGGAGAAAGCTCTTTCCAGAACCTTCCCCTTGAAACCTGTGATGGGCTGGAAGAGACTCCTGGCGTGAAGCTCCCAGGGGAGGGAGGCTTTGGCCCCCGCCGGCTTTGGTCCCCATCCCTCTCCTCCCACTCCCCCTCCCCCTTCCTCAGCTTAGGGAGCCACACTGGTGAATTCGCTGTGGAAGCTCCTGTGGGCAGATTACTTCTGGGGTCTCAGATGTGCGGTCAAGGCAACGGTCATCCTAAAAGTTCTGCTTGGCCTTGGCCTCCTCCCACTCCAGCCCAAGTGAAACGGAAGAGCAATCCTCACCCACTTGCCTGACAAACTGTAAACTCCCCGTTCAATCCAAACCCACGTTCTATCACAGAGTCATCAGAAAGCCCTTCCGAATGTAATACTCTAAGCCTGGCCACCCCCTGGGGACTGAAGGTCCGGAAGAAGGACCTGTGGCCTGGCCCACATTTCAGCCCCGTGACGTGTGGCAGCTCGGGATCATCTCCAGTCAGCCCCTCTGGGCGCAGAGGAAAGTGGAGTGGGGCAATGCTACCTGCTGCACTGTCCAGTTTAAAAAGGAAGTTGAGGCCCAAAGGACCTGCTGTCCACAGGGCCGGCTCGCCATCGCCCCTCCTCTGGCCGGGGGCAGCAAGACTCCACAGCGGCGTCCAGGAGCAGAGGCTGACCTATGGAGCTGCCGCCTCTGCTTCCCTCCTCCCCTGCCAAGTCCAGAACGAGCCCGCATGTTGGATGTGGAGGTTGGGCCCAGGCACACCTACTGGTTCAAAGAGGAAAACAGTCCTAACAATAGTTGGCTTCGGCTGCGTAGGCTCTAGCCAAGAATCATAGCTGGGGGCTGGCTGGGACCCAGCGGGCCTCCCCCAACCCCAGCGGGTCTGTGCAGCCGTCGCCAACCCAAATTGCTCTGTAGGCTGTGGCCACGCCCCTGCCAGCGGCTGAGCTTTTTAATTTTGATAATTGGAGGCTGGATGCCTAGTGTCCCCTATTCCATCGGAGTCCCAGCTGGAGGAGGGGACAGGAGAGAACTCTGGAACATTCTCAGCACATAAGACACCTTCTGAGGTCCCCTCCCGGGTGGGAAGAAGGAACCCGCTAGCTGATGTGAGAAGCCTGCGTGTGTTCGGGGAGCAGCTACGGTGCTGGGGGCCCCAAATTCTCAGGCCACCCGCCGGAAGGAGCTTGGGCAGCTCCCATGCAGTTACTGACACGGAAAAAATCCCAGTGTCTGTTCAGTTGTAAAATGTGTCTCTCCGTGGGTGCGTCACCCATTCTACTTCAGACAGTGGGGACTCTGACTGTTGCAGGTGGACAGGTGTGTGCGTCTGGCGAACATGCCCTCCAGTGAAAACTCACTGGCCTGAAACACCGGTGCCCACCAGGGAGGCCTGGAGTTTCTCATCACCCTCTCTGCTTGATCTTGCTTTCAGGACCAGGCCCAAGACGCGCAAGCAAGGCGTGAGTCCCGCAGACATGTACCGGTGGAAGCTCTCGTCCCACGAACCCTGCAGTGCCACCTGCACCACAGGTACTGGTCCCGGGTGCCATGGGTGCCAAGGGGCAGTGACTGCCCTGAGTCCATTTCCATGGATGCGGGCCGGGGCTGTGGGGCCCGCCCACTAGCTTGCAGCCCCAGACTGCCCTCGGGGTGCTTGTCTGGTGGCCTCCTGACTTAGGAGCCGTGTGGCGTGATAGGAGTTTGGGTTCCTGGTGAAGCCATCCTCATTCTCACAGTGGGCTAGATCGTGGTCAGGCCCAGGCCCCCGGGGGTCATCCAGGCCACCACCAATGGTCCCTTGCTGTTGCCAGCGATACCATGTTTTGTTAGGGCAAACATCCTTTGGGTTAAAAGTAAGAAATCTCAGGCAGCGGGGATTTTACTTTTGTTCCCAGCAAACATAGGAGGAGAGTCATAGGCTCCTATGATCTATGACAAAGGGAAGTGGCCAAATTCTAGGACCTCACCAGCAGGGGAGGAGTTCGGAGGAGAAAAGACCCTCCTCGGTGGTGCTTGGACAGACAGATGCGTGTGGTTAGTAAGTGCTGAGCTGGGATTTGAACCCACAGCCGCCTGGTTGCGCGGCCACGTCGCCCTGAGATGCTGGCCACAGCTGCTGGGAGCTGGGGCTGCCTCTGCCCGCTCTGGTTCCTTCCCCTGGGGGACGCTGCAAGGTCAGATGTCAAACCAGGACCCGGCTGCGGGGGCATTGGTGGGAGAACATGCGGAAGGGAGAGCCCCCGTGCCCGCTCTGAGGCCACATTTTATCTATTCTTGGGCATCATGTTTGCATGTAGATGACACCCAGTGGCCCCTCAAGAGGTTTGATGCTCCTGGCCCCACCCCGGTATCCCCCGTTTGCCCGGGCTTTCGATGCCCTTGCAGTCTCTGGCCAGTGAGGATGCCAGGCAGCTGGGCAGTCTGAGCTTGGCCGCACCCTGAGCAGCCCTGCTGGCATCTCAGGAGGTGGGCCTGAGAGAGGGAGGGCGGAGCGGCCCTGCAGGCGCTGCTGGCACTGGCCTTGGCTCTCTGGGGCTGAAGAAAGGCCTCTGTTGTAAGGCCCCCAAGCAGGGCATAGCCATGGGGCATGCTGTGTTTGCCCGTGCAACTGGCATTCTGGAGGGAAAAGCAAGTACTGTGGGCACCTGGATTGGCCAGGCTTGCCCCGCCTGGTTGACCACACCACGGGCAAATCATCAAATCTCCCCCGCTCTCCACCTCAGTTTTCCACAGGTGAACTGAGACATGTACTTATCTCACAGGTGGGTTGTGGGGATCAATATAAAACAAGAAGTAGCCTCTCGGGCCAGGCTCAGTGGCTCATCCCTATAATCCTAGCACTTTGGGAGGCTGAGGCAGGTGGATCACAAGATCAGGAGTTCAAGACCAACCTGGCCAAGATGGTGAAACACCGTCTCTACTAAAAATACAAAAATTAGCTGGGCATGGTGGCAGGCACCTATAATCCCAGCTACTCGTGAGGCTGAGGCAGAGAACTGCTTGAACCCGGGAGGTGGAGGCTGCAGTGAGCTGATATCACACCACTGCCCTCCATCGTGGGTGACAGAGCGAGACTCTGTCTAAAGAAAAAAAGGAAATAGCCTCTCATGGTCAGAACTTGATGGGTGCCGCCATGGTGGAGGTGGCTGCCACCCCCTGATGCAGGCTATGACTTCCAGCGCACCCAGAAGCAGCTGGCCTCGGAGGTGAGCTGTGTGACCTGCCTTCCGGGCAGGCCCCGAGGGGAGCTGAGCATGGTGGTGGGGTGTCCGCAGGGGGATCTGCTTTGCCAAGTCTGTGTTGGACCTGCCCTGAGTTCCTCCACACACCCTGGCCTGGGGACTCCAAGCATGTGGGCGTTGTCACTAAGTGTCTGCAAGCATCTGTGATTCCTCGCAGACACATTGCTGGCTGGGGAGGGGATGCTGCACAAGACGTCTGCAGGCTTAGGCAGCCTGTGGCGAGAGGCCTGATGGGCAGCCCTGTGTGGAGGATGTCCCCAGGCGGGGAGGGGGCTGCTCTGGGACTGTGCAGGGTGGCCCACGGCGCAGCAGGGTGGAGGACAACAGGAAATCAAAAAGGCAGGTTTTGGCTCGGGAAGAAGGAAGCTCTGCTTTAGAGGAGGCTGTTCAGGAATGGAAATGAGACACCCTGTGTAAGTGTGTGTGAGAGACAGAGACAGAGACAGAGAAAGGAAGGCCAGGAGGGAGGGGGAGCTCCCTGTCACCATGGGAGGTGCTGAATGGCACTGGGCAGAAATAACAGGATCAGGGTCTGCATAGGCTGTGTCTGTGCAGATGTCCCATGCGGAGTCTCTGCTCCCCATCCTGTGCCTCGCAAGAACCCAGGCAAGGGACACTTCCATCGGTGGGGCGGATCAGCCTGCCCCGAGCTCCGGCCACGGTGGGAAAGCTTGTTTTTAGATTTTTCTTTGAAGATGCTCTTTGGCAGCCACAGCAACAGAGGGGCGTGATTTCGGCCTCGGGTCCGGTCACAGGCGGAGGTTTCTGCTGCCCTTCGGGCTCCAGGGCGCTGGGGTGAGGACAGTGATCTCACAGTCCCCCGGCTTCATACTCCCCTTTCTTTTGTTTCCAGGAGGGGCTCTGTGGCTCAGGGGGTTGAAAAGTGTCGTTTTTGAGATGGGTGTCATGAAGAGGGTGCCCAGAAAAAATGTCCTGGTATTTGAGTCTCACAGGCTCTCTGGAAGGTTCCCATTTTGGGAAGGAGCAAGCTGGGGCTGGAGCCTGGTTATGGTCACATCACCCCAGGGAGGCCCTGAGGTGGGACTTGGATTCCGGTCTCTCTTGACCAAGGCCTGCTCTCCATAATGGGGAGCAAATGAATAACCAGGCACTTGGCGATGGCCTGCAAGTCCCCAGCCCCACACCTCCCTGGGCCCCAGAGCGGGTGTCTCTGAGGCCTGGAACATTCCAAGCAGATCTGGCCGGGAAGCCTGCCTCCCCCTCAGAGAAGGCTAAAGGCTGCACGGCCCAGCTCTGGCGGGAGAGGAACTGTGATCGCAGCCTGGCTCGTCCTTTACGGAAAAAAGAAAAAATCCCTTGTCAGCTGCTTCCCAGGCTGTCTCGTTCCATCCAGGGCTGGGGCCTGGAGAGGCAGGAGCCGCTGGCCGCAGACACGCGCCACTGGGTGGCTGGGCTCTCTGGGTATGGGGAAACCGATTTCCTTCTGGGGGAACTGGCAGCCGCAGCCAAGACCGTTCCGTGATGCCCGACATCCCAGAAGGCTGGGTCTGTCTCCCGAGGCCACACACACACGCACACATGCACAGCAGAAGCAGCAAACCCTAACCCCACCCCAAGCCTGTTCCCACTGCTGCTGGCTCTCCCAGAATCGCCCTCCTTCTGGGCAGGGAGCTGGGCCTGTGTGGCAGCTCGGTGCCAGGGAAGGATGCAGGGGGAAGGATAGAAGCAGAAAGGGGGGTGTGGTCAGGGAAGTGGCACTGCTAAGTGCCCATCACCCACTGTAGAGCACGGGGCACCAACAAGGACAGGCACACAGTGATGACTAAAGAAAGTTCAGGCCGGGCATGGTTGCTCATGCCTGTCATCCCAGCACTTTGGGAGGCTGAGGAGGGCGGATGACTTGAGGCCAGGAGTTCCAGACCAGCCTGGCCAACGTGGTAAAACCCACTCTCTACAAAAATACAAAAATGAGCTGGGCATGATGGCAGGTGTCTATAATCTCAGCTACTTGGGAAGCTGAGGCAGGAGAACTGCTTGAACCTGGGAGCGGGAGGTTGCAGTGAGCCGAGGTGATTGCACCATTGCCTTCCAGCCGGGGCCGCAGAATGAGGCTCTGTTTTGAAAAAAGTAAGTTCAGGATGATGCTTGCTGAGTACTGGGGCATGCCACAGAGTGGAGGGAGGGCCCGGACACCCACCATGATCTCTGAGGAGGCTGGCGGGGCGGGAGCGGTCAGGTTTCACTCCCGCCTGCCTGTCACTGGGTGGTTGCTGAACGCCTGGTGATGGGGGCCACCTGGCTGTGTTTGCCTCTGCACCTCCATGGGGGCCAGTTGGGCTAACCCAAAGCCCGGACTCTGTGACATGGGAACTGGTGGCCCGGCCTGGGTTGGGTGGGGCGGGGTAGGGGTGGAGAGAGAAGAGCTGAGACTGGCACAGCTCAGACCCACAATGCTGCCCTCATGCCGCAGTTCCACAAGCTGTGACTGATCCCTAAGCCAGAAAGCTGGGCTGAGAGGTCAGGTGACTTGCTCCAATCCTGTGGCCTGTCTGCTGGCCTCCCAGGCGCCGGCATGGCTCACAGGCCCTCCCCTGTCCTGAACCCAGGGGTCATGTCCACGTACGCCATGTGTGTCCGCTACGATGGCGTCGAGGTGGACGACAGCTACTGCGACGCTCTCACCCGTCCTGAGCCTGTCCACGAGTTCTGCGCTGGGAGGGAGTGCCAGCCCAGGTACCTGCCATCGGTGGCCCTGGGTGGGGTGTTGGCAGGGGGCATGCGGGGCTCTGCCCACAGGAGCAGTCAGACTTACCCCCCTGCCCCTTAGAGGTGCTTTGTGTGCAGGGCCGTGGGGGCCCTTCGAGGAGGGGCAGAGAGCTCACCCCTCAGAGACCTGAGTCTTTCCAGGAGTTGCAGTTTAATCTGTCACTGTGCCTTGTACACAGTAAGTGCTCAACAAATGCTTACCGTAGATTTAGAAACCATTCTCCACATTACTCTATATTCTAGCGCTATCTTTGCCCGACCAGGCCTACTTGGCGCATGCAGGATTTTTATAAGCCTGAAGGGATTGCTGCGATTCCATGCCTGCTGGCTGTCCCTTGGATGTGGGTGGCCTGTTTTCTTGGCCTCTGGGCCTCGCCTCCTGCCTTGTGGATGCAGTCACACTGAGCGCTGAGTGCACACTACCCCTAGAGACAGGTGGGGTCCCCAGAGGAGCCTAAGAGTGCCGGCCTCCCCCCACAAGGCTCACATGCTCCTCAGAGGCCGAGCCCTCCTGCTCCCTGAGCACAGACACTCTGCCTCTGCATTTCTGGCCTGCTCCATCCCAGGCCTCCCCCTTCCTGCACGTTTGCTCCCGTCTGGGATGGGCAGAACACTTAGGGTCCCCAGAATGCTGCTAAGGCCAGCCCCGGGTGGTCCTTCCTCTCAGAGCCCATCAGCTTTGCACCTCTTATTCCAAGTCTGTCTGCCTGGAAGGCTTCAGGGTCTCATCACAACCCACCCAGCTGAGGCTGAGGAGAACGAGAGGTCTTTCCCCAGCATGCTGGCCAGGCCCCCTTTCTGGACGCGGATCCAGAAATGTGCCTTCTGCTCACTTCCACCCTTGCCAGAGTCCCATGGGGCACAGCCACCTGTGTGACACAGCAAGGCACGAAGGGGCAGGAAGGAAGGCTGAGTGCATGCTCAGGGCACCCGACGACCGCCCTGCCAAGGTGCTCCCTGAAGACCACCTGGGCCGTCATGGCCCAGCCCGCACCCTAGGGCCTTGCCAGCCTCCTATCTGGCTTAGCTTGTTGCGGTTTTGGACCACATGGGGGAGGGAGGGAGGGAGGAGCTGTGTTGTCTCTGGGGGTGTGGGTTGCATGGGGTCCTGGCCGTCACTTGGGGGTCACTGAAGGCCATCCACTCCCGGGGCAGGTGGGAGACGAGCAGCTGGAGTGAGTGTTCCCGCACGTGTGGAGAGGGCTACCAGTTCCGCGTCGTGCGCTGCTGGAAGATGCTCTCGCCCGGCTTCGACAGCTCCGTGTACAGCGACCTGTGCGAGGCAGCCGAGGCCGTGCGGCCCGAGGAACGCAAGACCTGCCGGAACCCCGCCTGCGGGCCCCAGTGGGAGATGTCAGAGTGGTCGGAGGTGAGCGTCTGCGGGAGCAAGCCCGGGGGCCGGAAGGGCCGGGGGGCTGGGCACGGGGGCTGGAGGTGGCTGCACCTGCGTCACGCCTCCGCACCCCCGCCCCCTGCCGCTGCAGTGCACTGCCAAGTGTGGGGAGCGCAGTGTGGTGACCAGGGACATCCGCTGCTCGGAGGATGAGAAGCTGTGTGACCCCAACACCAGGCCTGTTGGGGAGAAGAACTGCACGGGCCCCCCCTGTGATCGGCAGTGGACCGTCTCCGACTGGGGACCGGTGAGGGCCGGGCTGCAGGGAGGCCTGCACCGAGGGGTGGCTGGCGTGTGGGGCTGGTGAGAAGGACCCAGAGACTTGCCTTGAGGTGCCTCAGTTTCCATTTTTTCCAAGGCAAGGGTGTGAGGTGAAGAATGCCCAACCAGCCTTCTCCCCCGTTATTGTGTGAATCAACACCTCTCCCCAAACAAGTGGCCAGCATCAGCCTCCCTCTGTAGCCTGTTTGTCTCTCGGTGTCTCTGTTCCTCTGTATGTCTGTCTCTGTTTCCCTGTCTCTGTTTGTCTCTGAGTCTCTCTGTCTCCCTATCTCTGTCTCTCTGTGTCTGTCTCTATCTCTTTCCCTATCTCTGTCTCTCTCATTGAGAGAGAGCTGCTCAGATGCTAGCTGGGGTCCCCTCTGGGTGGTGGGTGCACAGATGATCTTTTTAAGTGTGCTTTTTTTTCTCTGTGTGCTATTCATCAAGCATGATTATTTCTGTAATTAGAACAGAAAATGTTATTTAAAAAGTGGTTACCATGGCAACCGCTTCGACACTGCCTGGGAGCCACTCCTCTCCTTTGGGACTGACATCTAGGGCCCCTCCTGGCGTGGCTGCCTCTCACCCAGTGTCCCCTGCCTGCCCTTCCCCCCTGCAGTGCAGTGGAAGCTGTGGGCAAGGCCGCACCATCAGGCACGTGTACTGTAAGACCAGTGATGGACGGGTGGTGCCCGAGTCCCAGTGCCAGATGGAGACCAAGCCTCTGGCCATCCACCCCTGTGGGGACAAAAACTGTCCTGCCCACTGGCTGGCCCAGGACTGGGAGCGGGTGAGTACCCCAGAGTCCACTGGAGGGCCTCCCTGTGCTTGGAGAGCATTTGGCCAGAGAGGAGAGCCAGGTGGCTGGGACAACAGATGGGCGAGAAAGAGGAATTCTCTGCACATGATGGAGGCACGATTTCCTAAAAATCATTCTAGAATACAAAAGGCTTAAAAGGTAGGAAAACACCTGATCGGTTCCCAAATCCCAGTTTTGCATGTACTCTGTGATTCGTGCAGAATTGGCCTTGCCCCCAGCCTGCGTCCCCAAGTCCCTGGAATGTGGAAGGCTGGGGTCAGGGATTTTTTGGGCTGCCTGCTCCTGCGGCCTGTGCCACCTTGGATCGTGACCATTGTGTCTTCCCGCCCACCCGGCATCGTCACCCACTTCCCATTTCAGCTGCCTCGAGCTCTGCAAATTGCTTTCAACCAGGAGCCGCAGGCAGATCACCAAACCAGATCATCTCCAGCCAAATTGTTTTCTGCTGAATTGATTTTGGCTAAATTGTTGTTGGCCAAATTGTCATTAGCCAATTTGTTTCAAAACAGATGGTTTTGTGCTAAATTGCTTTTGATCAAATCCATTTGGGGCCAAATGGTTATCGAACAAAGAGTTCTTGGCCAGTCTGTTACGCACTGGAGCATTCTCACCCAATTGCTATTGACCAGACCCTTATCAGCAGGGTTGTCGTGGGCCCCGTGTCGGGTCCTGCCGGGCCCTGGCGCTGACCCGATCCCTCTGCCCCGGCCTCAGTGCAACACCACCTGCGGGCGCGGAGTCAAGAAGCGGCTGGTGCTCTGCATGGAGCTGGCCAACGGGAAGCCGCAGACACGCAGCAGCCCCGAGTGCGGGCTCGCCAAGAAGCCTCCGGAGGAGAGCACGTGCTTCGAAAGGCCCTGCTTCAAGTGGTACACCAGCCCGTGGTCCGAGGTGAGCTCCCGCCGCCCCTCTGAGGCTGCCTGAGACCAGGCCTGAGTTTTGATCCTGCCCCTCCTGCCTCCAGCTTCCTTAAGTGCTTCCCACCCCCCCTCCCCAACAGCCTCTGTCAGAGCTTTCCGTCCCAGGAAAGCTTCTCAACTCCACCACATCAGCTAGTGTGAGAGCCACCGCCTCCAGGAAGCCTTCTCTGCTCTTGTCCCTGGGATCCCTACAGCACTCGTCCTGGGCCTTTTTGGGTCCAGGAACTCTGGCCTCTGAGTTGTGTGTTTGGCAGCCCATGTGCCTGACACCATGGGATAGACAGACCCCAGGTGGGCACGGCAGGCAGACTGGGCTGAGTCAGACATGGGCCTGGCCCTCCAGGAGCCACTGCCAAGGCAGGAGCTTGGGATTTAGGGAGACGGTAACAGACACATACCCCAGGTCAGGACGCTGGCAGGGCCAGAAGGAAAGGCAGCAAATCTCCTGCGTGGGTCCCACCCCTCCGAGATTCCTAGACTCTTGAGCCTCCAGAATGCCCAGCTCCAGGATGTCAGGCAGGACAGAGCTGAGGTCTCGGCTGTCTATAGAGGGGAGCTGAGCCCTCCCATCCCAGGGCCTTGAGGCGCGTGTGGCAGCTCTGGCCCAGCTCTTGGCCTGAAGAGTCCCCTCTCCCCCAATAGCGCCATGAGAGGGGCGCTTTTCCCCATTCCTCAGAGGAAGAAACTGACATTCAGAGAGCTCTCTGGCCCACTTGGGGTCCCACAGTAATTGGGGGCTGTAGCAGGCACTGTTGCCCAGGCCTGTCCAGCCCTAGAGTGAACCCCACGTGGGGTGTGACATCTGCAAGGGAAGAGAGGCCTGAACCAGCTCATCCTGAGGGGCCCAGAGCAGGGAGCCCCGAGGTGGGTGGGTAGCCCTGGTTTCACAGAGAGGGTGACAGGCTGGGCATCCCCTTGCCCCAGCTGTCTCGTAGAGGAAAGAGATTGCTTTCACCTCCCCTGCTGTGTTCCCCTTCTGCTCCACTTCCCATGGGACCTCCAGGTGGCTCCAGGGCCCCGCCCTGAGCCAGTGGGTGCCCCTCCACCTTCTGGGCCCCTGGAGGCTGTCCTGTCTAGACTCCAGCTTGAGTAACTCACATCAGCCTCTGCACCCCTTTCACAGCAGCCCCAGCCCTGGCCCCAGCGCCCTCCCACCTAGCGATGCCATGAGCTTCTGAGAGGGGAACCTGGGGCATCCACAGGATCTCTGGGAATGACTGGGCAGGGACTGCCACAGCCAGGCTGTGTACCTGGAGTCTCCAGCTACCTCTGGCCTCAGTTTCCTCATGGGCTAACTCTGAATACCCAGGCGACAAAATAGGGGTGTCAGATGGGACTCGGAGCCTGGAATGTTCTTGTGTGTCAGGCCCTGGCGCCCAAGGGCTCCACGTCTTGGTTGCCGTGACGGGTGGGTGCCAGATCCTAAACCTTATGAGTTCAAGGCAGAGAGTCCAAGAGTCTGTGAGGATTGAGCTGGGGACCCCAGCACGGCCCTGCTCAGAGAGTGGGGCCCTGGCCCTGGGCTCTCCGTGCACTCTGCGTGGCGTGTGGCCTCCATCCTGCCCCTGCCCAGGGCCTCTGCCTGCCCTACAGCACACATGCCTGTCACCCTCACTGATTCCCTGTTGCCCACTGAAGGACCCCCCAGGCAAGGAGGGGAAAGACTGAGGGCAGGCCTGGGGCTTCCCAGGGGAGACAGGGGCTGAGCCAGGGCCAGACGAGTGGGCAAGCTTTAGTCAGGAGTCAACCGGAGAGACCACGGTGTGCTGGGGCAGGATGGCTCCTTCTGGAAAGGCCGAGCCTGGTGGGAGGGGAGAGTGGGAAGGGGTGGGAGGCTGAGTGGGGTTCCAGGGCCCTAGGGAGCCAGCTGAGGCCTGTAGTTTGGGAAGAGGGCTGGCTTCAGATGGAGACCACTGCGGGGCCAGGAAACAGGGACCCTCTAGGTGCAGGTACCTTGCTGGGTGATGAGCATGGCGTGGGGGAGCCATGAAGGGAAGACCCCAGAACATCCTGGGGTGCTGGGGAGGGGAACCCCCAGCCCCGATGAGGAGGTGGCACGGCCGGATGAGGCGTGGCTGGCAGAGACAGCTGGTGGGCATGTGGATGCCTCCTTCCTCGTGGTTGCCCCAGTGCTGCTGCATAGTGGCGGCTCAGTCAGTGTTTGTTCCCCCAGCTGCCCAGTCCCATCTGCTCCCCAGGGACAGAGGAGCTGGCACCAGGGCTGGCTGGGAATGTGCTGCTCTCCAGAGGCACGTCCAGAGGCTCCTTGGGACCCTGCCAAAGGCTGACTGTCCTCATGCCATCGGTGCCAGGCCAGCCTCTTCTTGCCCACAGACCATGCCAGCCCCCACCCCCTGGCTTGGAGCAGGCAGGCGGGCGGCCGTCTTTCTGCCAAGTCTTAATCGGTCCTCCCCGCTCCTTTGCAAACAGAAGTGGAGAGTGGGCCCCTGGGCTGGGGCCTCCCACCCCGCCCACCTCAGAGAACTGAGGGCTGGGGTCCCAGACGTGCCTGGGTGATGTGGGGTCACCCGTGTCGGGGGGAGTGTGAGGGGGCCATCTCCTGTGGGATCTTGGCAGGAGGACAGCAGGGTGACTGTGGCCAGCAGATGTCTCTGGTGTTCTGGGGAGCTCAGCGGGGTTTTCCAAGGGGAACATCTGGTCAGCGAGCCACTGGAGGGGTTGGTGGCTTCGCGAGATGCATTCTATCAGCTTATGACAAACGGTCTGCACCACAGACCCAGGAGAGCTGGGCCCAGAGGACCCTCTGGGAGATGAGAGAGGAGGGACCACCTCTCACTGTGCACCTGGGGAGACTGAGGCAGCCCTGGGTGGGAGAGAATCAGAGCCCCCTGACCACCTGCCAGTGCCCTTTGGTCTCCACCTCAGCTCGGCCTGGGGCTGCAGGTCTAGTTTCCAATGTGCTTCCCTGGGTCCCATGTCAGCTGGGCCCACAGCCGCCTGGGAAGGGTGGGGTGGGGAAGCGTGAATGTGCAGGTTCCCCGCCTCCTGCCCAAGCCTTGGCCCCATCGGGGGGCTTTCCCCACACCCACTGTCTCCCACACCAGTGCACCAAGACCTGCGGGGTGGGCGTGAGGATGCGAGACGTCAAGTGCTACCAGGGGACTGACATCGTCCGCGGCTGCGACCCGCTGGTGAAGCCCGTTGGCAGACAGGCCTGTGATCTGCAGCCCTGCCCCACGGAGCCCCCAGGTGAGGGGCGGGGAGGCAGAGGTGGGCCTGGGGCTTCCCAGGGAGGTGAGGGCAGAGCCAGGGCCTGAAGGATGAGCAGCCATCGCTCACCTGGATGGTGAGCCCGGGAACCAGCTGAGAGAGACCAAGGTGTACTAGGAGCGGAGGCCTCCTCCCTCATGGCTGAGCCCCGCTGAGAGGGGAGTGGGAAGGGGGGTGGGGGATGCCTGATTGGGGCTCCACAGCTCCAGGGAGCCATGCTGAGACCCATACTTTGGGGAAAATGTCAGCTTCAGATGGCGGGGCCACTGTGGGGCCGAGAGCTGAATCCAGGATGATTCAGCTGGAATGGCCAGGGGCTGGGACATGGGGCAGGGAGGGGAGGGCACCTGAAGGCGGGACAGGGGACAGGCTCCAACAGGTGCCAGGTGCAGGGTGTGTGATGAGTTCTGCTTTGGATACATTGAGTGGTGGACGGGGCAGCCCCTGGGGACCCCTTGGGGACACTTAGTCCTTGGGTGCGACCTCTGTAGCTCCTCTAGACCCCAGCCCCATTTGGATACATTGAGTGGTGGCCGGGGCAGCCCCTGGGGACCCCTTGGGGACACTTAGTCCTTGGGTGCGACCTCTGTAGCTCCTCTAGACCCCAGCCCCCTTTGAATACATTGAGTGGTGGCCGGGGCAGCCCCTGGGGACCCCTTGGGGACACTTAGTCCTTGGGTGCGACCTCTGTAGCTCCTCTAGACCCCAGCCCCAGGCCTCACCCTCTTGGGACAGATCAAATCACCTGGCGTGATCGGGGAAGGCGACCACTTGGGGACAGATAGGGGCTAGGAAAGAGGTGGCAGAGAGCTAGAGATGGAGGTCTGTGTGGGGTGGGAGGCTCGCTGCCCCTACCCCTGGAAAAAGACACGTGAGGGTCCTTGGGGTTTTCACCCGTCGGCCACCTCCTGAAACTGCCCCGCTTCGCCCTGTGTTCCTTCTCCAGATGACAGCTGTCAGGACCAGCCGGGCACCAACTGTGCCCTGGCCATCAAGGTGAACCTCTGTGGGCACTGGTACTACAGCAAGGCGTGCTGCCGCTCCTGCAGGCCCCCCCACTCCTAGGTGCGGCAGCTGCAGCCCCTTCCAGACAAAGACCAAGCTGCTGCAGCTTCTGGGGTCCTCCACAGACACCCCTCCTGCAGGGCACGCCGGCCTGAGGGACGTGGCACTGAGCCTCGGCTGTCAAGAGGGGACTTCCCATGGCCCATGGACTTTTGTGCTCCTGGGGCAGAGAAATGGGCAGTGTCCTCCAGCACCCACTGGCCTCCCCCAAAACAGAGCCACCCCTACCGTGGGAGCCCATCCGTGTTCCTGCGTGGATCCTGTGTTCGTGGCCTCCCTCCCCGGCCCCCAGCAGCCCCCAGCTGAGGGGCCCAGGGCCCACAGCCAAGTGGTGGAGGTGTCTTACCCCTAGCCTGAAGCCCATGCCCTCTCTGGGTGACAGGGCCTTCTGAAGAAGACTGGCAGGCAAGCCCAACGTGGGGGGCCTCCATCCCTTGGAGGCCAGGGGGTGAGGCGGGGCGCAGGCAGCAAGGAGGCCCAGGTGTATCCCCTCCTATGGAGCCCCTCCCATGGAGCTCTCCTCCTGCTGCACTTTCTACCCTGGGCAGAGGCGCTTGCCCACGGGGCGTTTGGGATGGACCTCGGGCCCCGCCCCTGCAGTCGGGTCAGTGCTCATCTATGTTAATAAAGTGGTCCTATTTATGGCGGCATCGTGGGGTCTCAGTTGCTTCTGGCTGGAGGAGTGGGCAGCCTCGGGGCTTGGAGGGCCCAGGCATGGCCATGTGGGGTCTCTCCAGCTCACTGAGGCCTCAGATGTGGGGTGAGGAGGGTGCAGGTGCAGACAGAAGCAACAAGGGGCCCGGGAGGGCGTTTGGGGGCACCGGGACAGGCGCTGGAGTAGGAGTGGAGTTGACATCTCAAGCCCGTCAGCACCTGGTACAGGAGCTGTGGAGCAGGGGCTGGGGACCTTGGCTAAGGTGTGGGACACCCACTGGCAAGCGCATTGGGAAGAAGAGAGGGAGCCAGGAGGTGTTGGGGGCACGGGCCTGGGCCCACTTTGAGCCTCAGGAAACAGCACCGTCACTGCCGTTCCTGGACCTCAGGGGGGGCTTCCTGACCTGGACACGTGGGTGCACGGACACAGGGGCCTCTGGGGAGGGGCTGCTCAGCTGAACCAGCAGCAGGAGTGGCTTTTCCCAGATGAGAAGGTGGGAAAGAGGACCCCGGAGAGGAAAAGTGACACAGCCGGAGGATGCCGCGTGGGAGGAGGGACCCCAGGAGGTGTCTCGGTGCCACAGGCACCCGGGAGGTAAGCGGGTGCCAGCTGCTTCCTTGATGTGAGGCCAGCTTGTCCTCAGACTGGGAGCCAGAGCAGGGTCCCCCACAGCTTTGGGACAGCTTCTGAACGACTTGGGGCTCTGGGGAAACTGAGGCAGTACCCCCCCCCAGTGTATTCTTGCCTCTGGGTGTGACTGCACGCATGTGCGTTGAGGGGCTGCAGTCGGGATGGACCTTTCAATCCCTGAAGCCCGGGAGTTAGAGGCTCCTGGTATGGACTTGCTCAAAATCACCAGCTTGGGCCGGTCAGAACCGAGTCGCTGAGACCGGGAGTCTGAGGCCTCTGCCCACCTCACCCTGTGCCCGCCCTCACCTCTTCTTCCTGTCTTACTTTTTTCCTCCCCGGCGCCTCCTTTCTGCCAACACTTATTGTATACTTACTGTATACCAGGTTCTGTGGCCAGCACAGGTGCCGCCTGGGTTTATGTTCCAAAGGTCACTGCAACACAGGTATCATGATCACTGCATTGTGTGGAAGATAAAACTGAGGCCCAGAGATGCTCAGTCACTTGTCCCAGGGGACCCAGCCTGTCCCCCACAACCCTCCGTCCAGGGGCTCAGAGTCCACCCTGGTCCTTCCAGCCCCAGGCCCCAGCCGTGCCTCCGCCCAGGACACGTTTGCATTCAATGAGCCTTATGCCTGCCACAAGCCTGGGTCTCCCCTGAGGACAGGGATTCGAGGAGGGCTCAGCCAAGCCCCACTTGGGGCCTGGGGCCACGTGGGGGTGCCACGGGAATCCCGCCACAGGAATCTCGCCACAGCATGGTCCTCAATGCTGGAAGGTGGAGAGCCACCCGGGAAACTCACCTGTGCCCCACTGCCTTGCCCCCAAGCCCGAGAGCAGCTCTCGGCCCCGCCAGGCAGAGTCCTGGCCCTCCTGGCTACGTCTCGGGGAGAAGCTTACTCTGTCTCCTGCTGGGTAGAAGGAAGTCCCTCCCAGAAGGCTGGAGAGTGTGGGTGTGGACGGCCTGGATGCCCGGGTGGACTGAAGACGCTGCACGGGAGTGTGGGAGATGTTTTATTGGCTTTCACTTTCCTCAGGGAGCCAGCAGCTCCCCAGCAGGTCCCCACGGGGGAGCCGAGTAGGCTGGGAGGGATGGGTGCTTACTTCAGTTCAAAGAGATCTACGTATTTACAGAGGGGACGGAGACCAGAAAGGAAGTGGGAAATGGAATCAGAACAGCCACAGCACGGGCCAGCCCTCACCCCGACCCACCCAGCCCACCCCCCACGCTAACGCATCAGAAACAGACTTCACAGATGCACAGAGGAAGCCGGAGGTGTGGGCGGGCCGGGGGCCGGGGCTTCGAGGGACCTCAAGGGTGAATGCCACTGGACTGTCCCAACCAGGCAGGGAGAAAGTAGGAGAGCCACAGAACTGTAACGACCGTGTCTCCGCCAGCACTTCCGACACCTCCAGAAACGGGGGACTTTGTTTTTGAGTAAGAGCAAGAAGTGTCCTGCTCAGGCCACCCCCACTACCCCCCAACCCCCAGCTCAGGGAAGGCCACTGGCCTGCAAACCTTTGTCTTTTTTTAATTTTTATTTTTTTGAGACAGAGTCTCACTCCGTCACCCAGGCTGGAGTGCAGTGGCATGATCTCGGCTCACTGCAACCTCTCCCTCCCGGGTTCAAGCAGTTCCCCTACCTCAGCCTCCTGAGTAGCTGGGTTTACAGGTGCCTGCCACCACACCCAGTTAATTTTTGTGGTTTTTAGTAGAGACGGGGTTTCACCATCTTGGCCAGGCCGGTCTTAAACTCCTGACCTCGTGATCCACCCGCCTTGGCCTCCCAAAGTGCTGGGATTATAGGCATGAGCCACCACGCCCGGCCAGCCCTGTCCTTCAGGACAGTGCCTTCCCTGGGCAGAGACGGACTGCCCTGGCCATGGGGCTCCATGGCAGGGCCCAGAAGGAGAGAGAGAGCCCCAGAGAGGGAAGGGGGAATCCTGGGGCCAGGCTGCTGAGAGTAATCAGTGCCTCTTCCTGGGTGAGGAAGAGCTGCTTTCCTGATGGCTGGTGACCCCGGGTTTGGGGGATTTCTCTGGGGTAGCCATTGACGTCATTTCCTTAGCAGCAGGACAGCGAGTGGGAATTCCCGGGAATCCTCAGCCTGGGTGGGCGCTTGGTGGAGAGTGGGCTCAGGGTAGGCCTTCACACAGCAGCAGGAGGCTCCGGCTGCTTGGGGTCCACTGGGAGCAGGGTGGGGCTGGGCTGGACCTCCTGGATCCTGCTAAGAAGCAGGTGGGGGAGGTGACCTGCAGCTCTGTCTCCCTTGGGGACCTCAGTTCCTGTTGAGACCCAGAGCCTGAAGATCTCCGTCCTCAGGGTCCCTCTGCGACCAGCCCCTCATCACACAAGATGGGGAGACCGAGGCCCAAGGATGGGAAGGGCCATCCAAGTCTCACAGGGACTAGGGGGTTGTCAAACCCTGGGCCTCGGCTCTGCCCACTCTAACCGGCCCCGGGCTGCCTCCTGCCAGCCGGTTTCTGGCTGAGCACTGCGTCTGAGCATTTCCACACTGTTGGTCCCAAGGCAGGTGGGCTGTGACATGGCCTCTCCGCCTCCCACCAACACGCCTGTCTGGGCTGAGCATCCCAAGGGCCCTGCTGCCCCCGACAGTCTCCCATTTAGGGCAACCTGTCCATCTGCAGGGAGCTCAGCACCTCGTGTCTCAGCCTGGGCAGACGCTTGGCACTTGAAACGGAGTGTGTGTGAGAGAGGGGGAGGGAGGAGTGGGGGGAGAGAGGGAAAAGAGGCAGAGAGAGGCCCGAGTTCAGGGTGGAGGCGCGGAATCCTTGGTCTGCAATCGCCGGGGTGGGGGTGCCTTGCTGTAGGGCCCCGAGCCTCACTGAGGTCACCCCTTCCTTGAGCAGATGAGGCCGAGGCCCAGGGATGGGGTGACCCATGGAGACCCCTCGGGTTGGCCAAGTTGCTGTGGCTGAGACAGAAGCGTCAGGAGCAACCATCCATGCCCGGCCCGCTGTATGGTCACCTGGTCCTTCCAGCCCCAGATCCCAGCTGTGCCTCCCTGGGGACATGTTTGTGTTCAATGAGCCTTATCCCTGCCTCGAGCCCGGGGGCTCCTCAAGCCTGGGCCTCCCCTGAGGACAGGGATTTGAGGAGGGCTCAGCCAAGCCCCACTTGGGGCCTGGGGCCAGGCGGGTGTGCCACGGGAGCCCTGCCATGGTCTCAGGACCCTCAGGGACTCGGGGGCAGGCCCCGGTCACACGTCAGTGCTGATGCTGCGGCTACGGGCGAAGGCCTCCCGCATGGCAGAGAGGCGGTTGGGGTTGAGCGCCTGCAGCCCCTGGAAGTCCCCCGGGGACAGCTCCACGTCCTCCTGGCTGACGCTCTTGTAGAGCACGCGCTCCCCGCCGTTCAGCACATCTTCTTCCTCCTCCGGCGGCTCCTGCAGGAAGAAGGCCGGGGGCTCGCAGTGGGAGCAGCTGCGGCAGAGGGCTCGGGCCTGCGGGGACTTCTGGCTGAAGGAGGTGGAGGCAGTGGGGTAGAGCGCCGGCCCGTTGGTCAGCACCAGGTTGCGGTTGGAGTGCAGCGGGGGCAGGTGCGAGTGGACGGCGAAGTCCGGCTCCTCCTCGTCCTCCTCCGGCTCGTCCTTCTTGCAGCAGTAGTACTGCGGGCAGAGGGACGGCGACCCTGCGGCAGCCCGCTCCCACCCCGGCACCCGCATGCAGGAAGGGCTAGCCCCAACTGGGCAGAGGAGACAGGCACAGCGGGCATGGGGCGGCCCAGGCCTGACACCTCAGCTGTTTAACTGGCGCTATGGGCCTCGCTCCGGCCAGGCACAGTGTGGGGTGCTTCGCGATGATCCACTCATCTCTTCCACCCAGCAATGCACAGTGTGACTGTTATTTCCATTTTGCAGGTGGGGATACTGAGGCCTGGAAGGGTCTGCAGCCCACATCGGCAGAGCCGGAAGGCACCGGCGTGGGCAGCTTTGTTGCCTTGCCCTGCACCGATGGCTCCCCCTCATCTCTCAGGGAGACACAGGGACCCTGGACGGCCCTGGAGTGCAGATGGGCAGGGAGGCTCACTGCAGCACTCCCTTGGGCTAAGTCCCTTCCCCTCTCTGAGCCTCATTAAAAGCCCCAGGTGAGGGGACTCAGGCACATCTCACTGAGCCCCACAGTGGGGTCCCGGCTGCCCTCTGCTCAGCGTCTCCTCTGCCACGAGGCTCTTCCCTACTTCTCGGGCCTTGACCCTTGTGGCCTTCATGCGGGGCTCCCTCCCGAGGTGGGGGCACCCTCCGGGCTGTCCCGCCTGTCCCTTTCCCCGCCCTCTGAGAGTACCTGGAGCCGGCAGTAGCACAGAACAGCAATGATGCAGAGCAGAATCACAGTCGCCAAGATGCCCCCAGTGATGACCACAGTCCCGGCTGTCATCCGCCCCCTTCTCCATCAACAGCCTGCAACACACACCACCAGCTTTATAGCATCACGCTTCCCCACGGCAAAAGTCGCCCATGCTATTCTAGAAAACTGAGAAGATGAGCCTTGGGGGAAATAAAGCACCCAGGATGTGCCCTTGAGAGGCAGGAGCTCCGCCAGGGACGGCCCACGGGAGGGGCCCCAGGCCCTGCTCTGCCTCTGCTGGCCTCTGTCCCTGTCCCAGCCTCAGTTTCCATATCCATAGAAGGTGGACACTAACAGCACGGGGTTTTGTGACACGTTTACGAGCATGTCCCTCTGTGCTCAGTGTCACACGCTCTCAATGAATGGCGCCCTTCCAGTCTGGCTCTACAAGCTCCTGCGGTTTTAAATTTACCCAAATGCAGTCATTCGCCAAACATACGGTTTTGTAACCTGCTTCCCTGCATTTGCGTCCGACAGGGTCACCGTTATTCTTCCAGATCCTCACATCTTCTTCTGCAACATAATCTCGAAGCAGATTCCATTGTTTAATGTAGCCAACCCCTTTCCTTTAAAATTTTTAATTGTGGTAAAACACACATAAAATGTACCGTCTTAGCCATTTTTAAGTGTGCAGATCAGGAGCATGAAGTATATTTCACACTGTTGGGCGACTCATCTCCAGAATTTTTCATCTTGCAAAACTGAAAACCAATTCCTTTCAGATGTGTGGGTTTCTTACATTAAGGAAATATTTTTAGCAATGTTTTAATAAGCGTCTTTGGAGCTAAGTCACGGGAACCACCTGAACCTACTTCGGTGGCTTTCAGGACACATTCCTAGACGTGGGATTTCCAGGCCCAGGGACGTGCCCTTTGCAAACTTCTTATTGTGGAAAACATCCGTCAGACACAACGCAGAGAGACTGGAGTGACGTGATCTATCCGTGCCTGCTGGCATTTAGCTCTTCCCTGTCCTGTGGCAGGCTGATAAACCAGTTCTAAAAGCACCCGTCTGGGAGCGTTTGCTGATTTTTGTGCTGTAGATTTTCTTGCCATGGCCAGTTTCAGTTAAAGCAAGGTTTGACAACCGGCTTACAAAATTCCTGAACGTTTCACTGTCACCTCTCACAAACCAGTTGGAGCCGGCGCCATCACAATGGCCCAAGCCTCAGTTTTTTTTCCTTGCTGGGGGATGGGGTGGAGGAAGAGATTGGAGTATTTAAAGGAAATCACAGAGCATATCCGTTTACCCATAACGACTTCAGTGCGGAATCTGACGGATGAGGATTTTTAAAAAAAATTACCCAGCCTACGTTCAGCAATCTCTGTCATCTCTGAAATGCCTTTTTTACAGTTGGTTAGTTCAAATCAGGATATTGGCTCTTCTTGCTCCAGAACAGCTCGAAACTCATTCACGCCCCCCACCCCCATGCTGTTTATTGGAGAAAATGGGCTGTTTATCTGACAGCATTTTCCACGCCCCGGAGCTGGCCGGGATTCCTTGCCTGGCGTTTGAACGTGCTCCTTTATCAGCGTTCTCCCAACTGGCTTCCTGCTGCGTCTCTTCCAGGGCCTGGTGTCTGCCGCCCCTCATCCTGATGTCACCATTTGCTAATGGCCGCAGCTGCCCTTGGCCAGCCCCTCCAGTGTCAGGTCCTGTGGGCTCCCAGCACACTGCTGCAGGGGGGCTGTGCATTCACCTGGCTCCGTCACTTCACTGGGAGTTACAAAGTAGCGAGACTTTCCAAATGTCGTCTTTCTTCCACGTTTAAGGGCCCCAGTTCTTCCTGAAAAAGCTCCAAAGCACATTCCCTTCTCATCTGTGTGGTTACCCTAGCGTGCAGCTTGCAGAGGGAAGGCTCGGAGGTTCCGTTCCTGCCTTTATCTGGGATCAGAATGAGCTGGTGCCCTGTGAGGTTTGTGGACGTTTACAGTATCGATGCAATCTCACTGCTTTTTGAAAATAGATTTAACATGTTTCAATCCACTGCAGTGGTATTCTTTTTCACGTTCCATTAATTCCACTGGGACTGTGTGGCACGGGGGGGTGTGGCGCTTACTTTTGAAGATAAGTAAACTGAGGCCTGGAGAGAAGTAGGCTGCCCAGCACCCCAGTAAGATGAAGGGTCTGGGTCGGGTCAGGGCTGGATCCACTGCTCCCATCCACCCCGGGGCCCCTGCCACCCTCTCCTGACTGCTGAATTCCGTGTCTCCCCCACACGAACAGCCTGAATGCCACAGCATCTTTGGGGGAGCACACGCTGTGCTGATATCAGGATTGGGGGTGCTGGCCCAGCTGTGGCCCTCTTCTTTGTCCCCTGAGCCAGGAGGCTGGTGGCCACATCTGAGCCATCTGCTCCTGACCTTTGGGCCACAGCTTATTGGTTTGGGGTGGACGTGCACATGTTGGAGACGCAGAAGGCACCGGTCCCCGGAGGGAGTGGGGAAGGCCGTGGCCGCAGGAGAGACTGCTGCAGTGGTCCCGACTCTGGTGCCGATCCCACAGAGTGACTCCTGCTGTGTGTGTCACCTGGAGTGCATTTGAGCTATTTGCACCCCGTAATTATGGCCCCACTTCATCAATGAGTGCACTCACACAGCTTGGGAGGGGTTCTGGGAGGTCGTGTTGTCTGCGGTCATGCAGGGATTATAATTCAGCACTGCCCTCCACCAGGGGCCATGGCTGGGGCCCACGGCTGGGGCTGACCGATAGCAGGGACCATGGTGTTGCCACAGGGAAGCATATGCCTGGGTCAAGGGGCTCCCACTGCTGTCAGGCTGAGACTGCAGGGAGGATGGAGACTGCGGGCGGCTGTGGGTGGCCTGAGGAGCTCAGGGATGGGTACGGGGGAGCCATACAACACACCCGGGCTGGACTCTCAAGCGCCAGCCTGGCCCTGCCTCTTGTTAACTACAAGAATGGGCCTCCAATGCCTCCATTCCTCGGCCTCAGTTCCCTCCTCTGTAAAGCGGGAGAACCCCAGGGGTTCTGTGGGATGGAAGTGCATGTGCTCAGTGCCATGCTGATGTTATTAGGACCTCGTCCCTCTCGGGGTCTAAGTCCTTCCTCAGGTCTCAGAAAAAGACTGCTTGCTCTAAAGCTCCCTTTCAGGTCTGAGATGCAGCTGGTCCCTGGCTCCGCCCGGCTGCAGCTCCTCCGGGCCCAGGTCTCCTCCAGCAGCGAGCGGCCTGGCAGCGTGACGGGAAGGGTGCCGGCTCAGGCCAGGTGCCCAGGGCTGTCAGCAGCCACCCTCCGACACCCGGGCCGGTCCAGCTGGAGCCTCTTAGCCTCGCTTTGCAGATACACGCCCGCTGAGGAGCAGCAACGCCCGAGACGGCGCCAGGTCCCAGGGCCAGGCACAGCCGACAGACACACACTCCGCTGGCAGCTCTGCCGGCGCCTGGCCTGACATCAGCCCCCAGTTCACTCTGAGCAGCTCCCAGGAGCAATGGGGTCTTGCTGGGCCCCCACCCTCCTGCTGCCCCTCTGCTCTTGCTGCGCCCCACCCTCTGGAATGCCCATCCTCCCAGACCTACCCACCATCAAAGGCAAGCATGTGCCCTCCTCCTCCAGGAAGACTTCCTGAACTTTTAATGCACACCATAGAACTTCAGAACTTCAAATTCCAGAGCTAAGAGGGACCACGTCCCACTTTTTCATTTAATGGGGTAAGAATACGGACCGCCTGCTGCCCTCCCTGAGTGCTCACCTTCAGCCTCCTCCCTGCATGGACCCAAGGACTCTGCTTAGCTGTGGCCCAGGTGACATGAGCCTGAGGGGCCTCCATCCTGCTCTATTCTTGCTGGTGACCTTGAGTCAGAGGCCTGTCTCTGGGTTCAGTTTTCTTATCTGTAAGATGGGTATGGCAGGGCTTAGACACTGATTCCTCCCAGCGCTGGGGGACTTGGATTTTTAATCAACCCTGCCAGGAATCCAGATGATTCAGACACACAACAAAGTCAGGATCACAAATGTAAAAAAGCATCAAGTGATAAAGTGGTAAAGCCAGATGACACCCTCCAAGGGTGGGCAGAGAAGGGAAGGGCTACAGACACTTTGGCTCCCAAGGACACTTGAGCTCTGAGAAAGCTGAGTGCCTGAGAGAACTGGGGAGGACCTGGGTGCTCAGGGTGGTAATGGATCGGGGAGGAACCAAGGGGAATTCCCTGGAGGAGGAAGCTTCTGAGCTAGGCCTTGAAGGATGGGCTGGGAGAAGGAGAGGGCCTATGGGTGCTGGGAACAGCACAGGCCAAGCCTTGGAGGCAGAGCCCTGCCGGGCAGGCCCAGTGACTGCCTGGCAGAGGCCACTCTGCCCCTGCTTGTGACGAAGGCAGCACCCCTCCTCCAGCTCCCTTGAAGCCTCCACACTGCCAGCCAAGACAATTTGGCAAGAGCGCTGAACTGTTTATCAGCCCCCTGGGACCATAAATGGTTTTAAAGCTTTATAAATGGCTTTGCCTCCCTGTTCCCACCCCGGGTTTTTACAGGGACAGGTTGTGAGATGGGGCCCCCCTGTGCGTCCCCTGCCCCCATCCACAGAGTTTGTGGTGAAGGGGCCTGGGCAGGCAGCAGTCCCCTGTCTCGTCTCAGCAGCCGGCAGGGAGAGCCAGCTGCGCTCACAAGCTTCAGCTGTCTCCGGCGGCACTGAGGACCAAATGGCGTGGACCTGAGGGCCGGGGGGATGGGCAGGGAACACCTGGCAGCAAAGCCAGACACCGGCCTCCACCTGCCTCCCCCGGGAGCCCCTCCCCACACCCGCCTTTTCCTGGCAGGAGACCCCTGCTCATTGCCATCTGGGCCACACGTCCTGTGCCGAATTTCAGACTCTGCTAGTTTTCCGTCCCCCTTGCTGCATCCCCCTCACTTGCTGTAAAGCCTGAGGGGATGGAGCCTCCGGAGCCTATGGAGTTTGTGCCCCAGCCCCCGCCACTGCCCTGCATGGTGCAGGGCCCGTGTGACGCTTAAGGAAATCTTCTGTCTGCCTCGTTCACCTGAGATGCCCAGCACTCCTGGTAGGAGCCAGGGGGAAGCCAAGACCTGCATCCTCGGCACTGGCCGTGCCCTCTGGCTCATCCAGCCCTGCACCTTCCAAACCCACCGGGCCCCAGGACAGGGGAGCCTGGCAAACACACAGAGTCCTTGACTGCAGTGCGGCTGCAGGGGCCCTGCAATCCGACGGCTTCACAAGCAACCCCTCCAGCCAGGTGAGGTGGGTGCCCTCCACTTCCAGATAGGGAAACCAAGGCTGGGGTAGAGTGGGCCGCCCTGGGGGCCCAGGGCAGAGCTGGGCCTGGAACCCAAGCTCGTGGCCTCACGGTCAGACTCCTCCCCACACCGGCGTCTCGTCGAGGGCTTACGGAGACTCAGAATGCCTTTTCCTCCACAAGCACATCTGTCTGGTTACAGAGGCGCTCCCACTACCTGGAAGCCCAAGGGCCCCGGCGTCCTCGATCGGAGCGCAGCCCGCAGAGTTCCTGTCTAGACCTCCTGCACATTTGTTCCTAATTTCATGCTCCGCGGGCTCCCAGATGCCGGCTTCAGTAATAAACAGACGAGGAAGTGCTCGGCTGCCCTGCGCTGCTGAGGTTGGCCTCCGAGACGTTATCCAGAGCCCAGCTGGGGGTGGGCTGGCAGGAGGGGGTCTGGGGGGCCTGGAGGGCAGTTCCCAACAGCACCTGGAATGTCTGCCTTCCCAGCTCTAGCCCCAGCTCAGCTGCGGGGGGAGAGGGCAGTGAGTCAGGCCCCTGCCCACCACCGTTCTGAGCAGCTTACGGTCTGTCTGGGATGGCACAAAATGCCCACGGCAGGGGGACTGATGCTGCCGGGCTTAGCACGGAGTGGGGAGCTGGTGTTCAGGAAACTGTCCCATGCCCAGGGTGTGCCCCTTTGGTTGCCTGGATTCCTTGAGGGGTCCCCAGAAAGAGCACAGGGACAATGGCATTTTGCTGGCCATTTCTGGGGTTCCACAGATTTCTAGAAGCTTTCCCTAGACCCCAGCTGAAGGGCACCCTGGGGTCAGTACCATGGACAGGCTCTTAGAGTCTGTGGTTCATGGCCCAGCGGGAGCAGGGTGCGCAGTGTGTGCTTGGCACAAAAGAGTGAATGGTGATGCCCGGGGCTCCTGTGCTCTTGAAGAACGGAAGCCGTTTCCACATTGGGCCAGGCGAAGCTGGGCAGTTGGGTGGGAGTGAGGCAGGGGTGGGGTGTGACTGGGAGCAGTGGTTCCCTGCCTTTCTCAGAGCTGCCATTCAACCATATCAGGGGTTGTAAGAGCCACCGCGACCACAGCCAGCTTCGTGGAACTCCGAGCATTCATCTCATCTCACCCTGGGACCCCTCAGCGTAGGCGGCTTTCCCAGGTGGTGGCGTGAACTTCGGCAAGAGCCCACTCCCCAGGCCGTCGGGGAAGCAAGGGCTCCGGCATATCTCTGCAAGGAGATAGCCTGACCCATATTTTCTAGGGAGTAAACTGAGGCCAGAAGAGTGAGATGATCCACTGAGCAGCAGAAAACCTGACCAGACAGACCTGTCCTTGCTCCTTAAGGAGTCTGGCTGGAGATCAAAGCCCATCCCTGTCTGGAGTCCAAGCCACCGAGGCCACACTGAAGGCACCTTCAGCTGGCCCGAGGCCAGGGCGACCCAAGGCTGCAGCCCTGCCTGGCCCACCACGGGCATGGTGTGGAGCTGGGAAGGGGAGTCGGGGGGTGCTGTGGACCGGGAGGAGAGGAGCTGGAGCCGACGCGTAGTTCTGTGGACGGCTGGGAGGTCCTGGAGCCATAATCAGGAAGCAAGAAACTGAAGAGAGTAGGTGACTGTCCCCAGAAAGGTCGTCTGCCAACTTCAGGAACCGTCGGGCAGGGCAGGGAGAGTCAGGATCAGGCCTCCTGGCCTCCGTCATGGGCCTGTGCCAAAGCCACCGGGGGCTCCATGGTCCTCAGTGGTCACTGCTTCCTCTGACTCAGTGGGCAGGGCTTAGGCTTCAGTGCAGTTAGAGGCTGGGTCAGGTGGAGCTGAGAGAGCCCCCACCAGGCAGGGTGTGGGAGGAGGGGGACCCCAGCTGAGGGTTGCCCTGCTGCTCCCTGGGCCTCCTGGAGATGAGTGGCTTGTGTCTCCCACGGACATGGCTGGGACTCCCAGCTGGAGCTTTGGGTGGTCTGAGGGAGGTGGGCATTCACACCATCACCCTAAGAGTCAGCCTTCCTCCAAACCCAGCTTCTGCCCAATCCAACTAACCCGACTTTCTCAGACTGGTGTCCCTGAGGCCCTTTCCTGGGATCTTCCTGGGAGCCCCTGGGGCAGAGAGAGGAAGGGGAGAGAGAAAAGAAAAAAAGGTGATGGAGGAATGAGGGGCGAGCCTGGGCGAGGAGGGAAGGGTGGGAGCCCAGTGCTTGCCAGGACCTCACTGCTGCCATCTGCAGTGAGGCAGGAGGCCAGGAGCGGCCACGGAGGCAAGTGAGAAGCCCCCGCACCCTGGGCTGCGAGGCCGGGCGATGGGGGAGATGGTGGTACTCCCTGCTTTGGTGCCAGGGAACCTAGACCCTGCTCGAGAACCATTAGCTGGTCCCAGCCCCTTTCTGCAGAGACTGGGTCGAGGATGGTGGGAGACAGGGGCACCACTGGCCCTGTCAGGGGCAGAGCAGCAGGCAGTGCCACGAGGCGCTCAAATAGATCATGCTGGTGAGAGGCCCAGCCTGCGGGGCCCTCTGTCAGGCAGGCTGCCGTGCGACTCCAGGCCCTTGAACAGAAAGATCTAGAGAAGAACTTGCAAAAATATTGCTTGAGCTGTGGCCGCTGCTGTCAGGCCTGGAGCTGTTGCCTCTGGCTCCAAGTCCTGCTTGCCCAGAGGAGGGTATACCCGGGCTGCATGATCCAAGGAGGTGGGATCCAGACTCTGGGGTGAGGGTGGGCTTAGTGCTGCAAAAAGATCTAGCATGCTGAGAGATCTACTTACTGTGTTGAGGGAATGTAGCATGTGAGGGATCTGGCATGTTGAAGGAATATAGCATGTGTGGGATCTAGCACACTGAAGAATCTAGCATGTTGAAGGATCTAGCATGCTGAGAGATCTACTTACTGTGTTGAGGGAATGTAGCATGTTGAGGGATATGGTGTGTTGAGGGAACATAGCGTGTGAGGGATTTAGCACGCTGAAGGATCTAGCATGTTGAGGGAGCTAGTGTGCTAAAGAATATAGCATGTTGAGGTATCTAGCATGTTGAGGGATCTAGCATGCTGAAGGATCTAGAGTGTTGAGGGATCTAGCATGTTGGAGGATCCAGTGTGTTGGGGGATCCAGCATGTTGAGGGATCTAGTGTGTTGAGGGATCTGGCGTGTTGAGGGATCTAGCGTGTTGAGGGGCCTAGCATGTTGGAGAATCTGGCATGTTGGAGGATCTAGCATGTTGGAGGATCTGGCGTGTTGAGGGATCTGGCGTGTTGAGGGATCTGGCATGTTGGAGGATCTGGCATATTGGGGGATCTGGCATGTTGAAGGATCTAGCATGTTGGGGAATCTAGCACATTGAGGGATCTAGCATG
>NW_022437066.1:4230957-4319370 GCF_009761245.1 Sapajus apella | reverse complement strand
GCATGTTGAGGGATCTACCATGTTGGAGAATCTGGCATGTTGAGGGATCCAGCGTATTGACAGATCTAGCATGCTTCTGATCCACTCATTGTGCAGATGGGTGTCTGTGCCCCCCAGAGAGGGGGCCTTGCCCAGGGTCAACTGGCACATCTGCTGCAGAGTGAGACACAGGCTAGGTACCCTGAATGGTTGTGGGCAACAAGTTGTTGGTAGAGGGGATAGGAGGAGGGCAAAGGACTGGGTTTCTGGGTGCTGAGCTCAGCAGCCTCTCCCAGAACCCCCCAGACCTCTCCTGCTCCGAATACCGCATGGTCTGAAATATTTATGCACATCCCTAAAGAAGCCTATGGTTCAGGCCCATCTCTCTGGCAGGCCCTGCAACTGTTGACATTGGTGATTTCAACACAGCAGAGAAAGCTGCTCAACAAGTAGCGTGCTCGGCAATCCCCCCTGAGAAATTCCGTGACCTGGGGCTCCTGCCCATGCCATCCTGTACTGCCCCACTGGAGTTCCTGAACTGTGTAAGTCTAAACACGTTGCTGCCTCACTCAAACACCCTACGTGGCTCCCCGTGCCTCCTGATAATAAGCACAGGATCCCGTGCCAAGCACCATTACCTCTGTGCCAGGAGGGCATGGCACCCTTCACCAATGCCTCCTTTCATTGCTTGGACAGCCCAGGCAAGGTTTATCATTATGCCCATTTTACAGACAAGAACAGAGAGCCTGGCACAGGGAGAGAAAAGCACAGGGTCAAATGGTCAGGGGTGAGGGCTCCAGGGTGAACGTGGTGTGCCACTTCAAATCGGATGTCTCTCCTTTTCCCTCCATCCCCCACCCTCAGCTTGCCTGTAGGGATGAAGTAAACTCACCACCTTCCCTGCATCAGACCTAAGCCCCATGAAGGCAAGAGCCTGCCTTCCCACTGCAGTTCTCCGACCACCATGGGGCGGCACAGCTCATGCACACAGTAGGGCTGCACTGGCGCTGATTTCAATACAGTGGTGGCCACTGGGCACACTTGCACTGCAGGCGAGGAGTGGGCTGGAGTCTTTTCCCCATGGCCCCCACCCTCACCTGCCTGGTCCCCATTGTTTCCTGGGAGAGGCGGGAATAGCAGCACAGAGCTGTAGGCCAGGCCAGGGCTCCGGACTGCCAGAAGGCAGATGAGATGCATCAAGAACTTTCTGGGCTGTGGTTTCCTGATCCCCCAGCGTGGATCGGGAAATTGGGGATGGGAGAGTGGGGCTTGAGAACCCCGGGCAAGTCCCAGCTCAGCTGCAGACAAAGCTGGCATTTTCTGTCCCTTAAAAATAACAATGTGCAGAAGTTGGTTTCTTAAAACCCTCCCTGCTGCTTTTCTTTCTTTTTTTTTTTTTTTTTCAGCTTCATCTTCCAAGAACTGAGCGCAGCTCCTGGTCCCAGTTCAGGGCCTGGAAGGCAGACGGGAGGGAGGGCCAGGCCAGGACCCACTGGAATCACCAGAGCTCTTCTTTATTAAACACATAACTAAGCCCCAGCCTGGTGCTTCAATGAACCCCACAGGCACAGCTGGCACGGGCGCTGTGAACATCCTCATGCAAAGATGAGGAAACTGAGGCATGAGGAGGGAGGAAGCACAGCCTGGATCCGACCCCAGGCCTCTACCCTCCAGAGTGGCCCAGCACCTCGAGTTCATGTTCAATAAAACTCTTAGATGCTCAGTAAGGCCCTTTCTGACTCAGGCTCACGGAGAGGAGCAGACAGAATCTGCTCAGCAGGAACATGCCTGGAGTCCCCAGAGAGGCCTGGGACCTAGCAGACACATGGAAGGCACCCCAGACCCCAGCCAGCAGTGTGGCCGGGAAACTCTGCCCCCAGCCAAGAATTCCAGCCCTTACCAAGGTCTCCCCTGCCTGAAGGGCTGCTGCATGTCCAGAGGCCCACAGAACAGCATTCTCAGTCAGGACATGGGACACGTGGGGCCAGGCTGAGAAAGAAACCTGGATACTCCCGTTGCCTTTTGTGAAGGAAGCTTCCTGGGATCCTGAGGAAGGCAGCAGCTCCGCAGCCACGTCCCTGCCCCTGTGCTGGCAGAAAGGCTTTCTGCTTGGGCTCCTCGGCGGGCAGGCAGGCTCTGGAAAGGGCAACGCCCAGCTACTGGGACATCCTGGTCTATCTTCCAAGGTCCAAGCCTAGCCCACCCCACTCATGAACGGCTGCCTCCCTTCTGGGTCTACCTTGCCCTGCCATGACCACCCTCTGCCAAGCGGCTGGCCTCCTGGGGCCGGGGCAGCCTCTTCGGTGGCAGGTGCCTGCTATCCCCTGGCACTGGGCCCCTGCCTCCCAACCCCCTCCATCCCGGGACCACCACAGCGGGCTTGGTATTCATGTACGCCAGGAACCAAGTGCTGTTCTGGATGCGGGAGACACCCAGGCCCAGCCTCAGGGCCCTGCCCGCCTGGGTGTCTGGGGAGGGGGCAGTAACGGCGGCTGAGATGACACCCACATTGCTCCTGTTGGGGCCACGCACACACCAGCTCATCCTGCCCCCTCCTCCTGGCTTGTCTCCCTGCAGGGGACCCTGCCAAGCTATCTCCACAGCTGGCATGAGCTCTCCACGGCAGAGGTCGTCCAGACCTCCCCGGTGCCACCCTAGTGGCCTGTCCCTCAAACTGGGCTTGCACCAGCATCCCCTGAACGTGCTGAAACCTGACTGCAGGCTCCACCCTGCGGCTTCGGACTCAGGTGTGCAGAGAAGATGCCTTTCTCCCCAGGGCCTGGGGAATGCTGATGCTGCAGGGGTGGGAGCGCACGGGAGAACCACAGTCCTGAAAGGTGGCCCAAAGCAAGTCCGGCCCAGCAGGGGCTCCTCTGAGTGGGTCCAACCTGACCCTCACCCTACCCTGTCTGCGTGGCCTCTGCCTCAGGACTGGGACCGCTCTGAGGATGCGCCCACTGGCCTCGGGGACCATCCCTTGGCCCGGGAGACCCCTGGCACCCCTGGCACTGCCCTCTCCCTTCCAGGTGACTGACTCCTTCTGGCTCTTTAAGACGGTGCCAGGCCTCGCCTCCTCCAGGAAGCCTGCATGGATCCCCACTGCTCCCAGCCTGGCCCACCCGCTTCATTTTCCTTGTTTTTCTGGAGCTGCTCCCTTGGCCAGGACACTGTGACCTCAAGTCCAGCGCCGTGAGGGTGGGCTCTGGGCCTCACCTTGACTCACAGGCCTGGTAAACAATAGGTGCTCCATAAATGCCTGTGAGTTGAGTCACTGGCTGAGGAGGAGCTCCTTGGAGCCAAGCACCCTGAGAGGGGCAAGGTGCTGCTGTGTCCCTGCAGGACTTCTCATGTAACGGGGTCATGACTGCAACTCCAGAGAGCGGAGGTGCACCCCCCTCTGCCATCTTGGAAGCCCTGGGAAAGTCAACCTGGACCCAGAATTGAGCTCACTCCTGAGCAACCTGAGAGGGAGGCCGAGGGTGTGTCCTGCAGCCACTAATGTCCACCCTGCCGGTCAGGCGGATGGGCAGCTTACAGGCATAGACGAGCGCCTTCCCTCTTCCACGAAGACGCCCACGCTGGCTGAGCTGAGGGCCTCACAGAAGGGCGAAGGGGGCCGGGCATGGGGGCTCATGCCTGTAATCGTGGCACTTTGCGGGGCTGAGGCAGGTGGATCACCTGAGGTCAGGAGTTCAAGGCCAACCTGGCCAACATGGTGAAACCCCATCTCTACTAAAAAAAAAAAAATTCGCTGCACGTGGTGGCTCATGCCTGTAATCTCAGCTACTCAGGAGGCTGAGGCAGGAGAATCGCTTGACCCTGGCTGCACACTCAAATCACCTCAGGCAGTTACGTCTGCCCCAGACCCAGCAGCATCCCAGCCACTGACAGGACAAGCTCCGGGGTGGCCCAGGAATCAATACTTGCTTAGCTTTGCGGGTGCAGCCCAGGCCGAGGCCCTCTGAGTTAGGACAGGGAGTGTGAGTGCTGTGCGCCTGTGCGGTGCAGGTCATCAGGAAGCAGAGCCGCCCCTCGTGGGTCTTTACAGGGACCTAGGTCATGCTGATGAAGGTTTTCCCCACGTCGAGGTGCCCATTTCGCAGACGAGCAAACAGCGGGGAAGTGATTTGCCAAGGAAACGCAGCCAGCAGGAGGCCGACTCCCCCATCTCAGCATCTCTTCTCGCTCAGCCAACCAAGCAAGGTGACACCTGAGTCGGCTGTTTCCTTCTGTATCTCATCTCCAGAGTTCAGAATCTGTCCACTGCCATCCATGCCCTCTGCCACCCCCCGCCTAGCCACCGCCACTGCCTCCTCTGCCAGCCGCGGTCACGCCCCTGCTCCCAGGCCCTCGCCTTCATGCCCCTGCTCCAGGCAGCCTGTGCTTATGCCTGTTGGTGCCACCTCTCCCTCCCAGGCCCAGACACCTCTGACACTGTGTCCACATGTGCCTGGGAGTCAGAAGGACTTGGGCAGGAATCCATACTCTCCCGATTGGCATCGGAGCGAACATGGCTTCAGTCTCGTCTCTAAAACAGGAGAATTATGACAGTCTCCAGCCTTCCTCCCTCCTGCCTCCCTCCTCTCCGATGCTGAGAGCCAGCTGTGTGCCAAGCACAGTGCGGTGCTGGGGCCAGGGTCCCTGCCTCATCCTGGCCCAGGGAGATGGGCTGTTGGCAGGTTGGATGTGTACCCCAGCCCTGGACCTCAGACACCATCCATGGGCTGGCGGTGCCGGTGGCTTTGATGGTGGCTCACTGACCTCTCCTTGGAATTTCCCTCCTAAGTCTGGGCTGTGAGCTCCAGCGCAGGCCTATCTCAGCCACAGCCACTCCCCCTCCGCCACCCCCAGATCCACGGGACCCGGCACAGGCTCCTGGTGAGAGGAGGTAACAGTAACGGCCCGTGTGGGGCAGGCTCTGGGGCTGCAGGGACATTTCTGTGACTGTGCCAACTGGTAGGACCTCGATGATGTTTGAACAAAACAAGAGCAGCTTGTGCAGACCACGCTGTGGTTTGGCGTCTCATCCCAGCGCCACAAACCGAGCTGCGGTTTGGTTTCCCACACCGGCAGCCACGTCCAGAGCTGTGCCCTCGAACACGGCAGGGTCACCTTTGCAGTGCGTTTGTACCCTCTATGACGCCCCCATCAGTCCATCCAAGGAACCTCTCTGGAACACAGATCCTGATCTAGGCCCCAAACACCTGATGTCCTGGGTCCTCCAAAGTTGCCCCTGATTTACACTTCTGGCCTCACCTGCACTGCCCCAATGCCCTTTAGACTTGTCTGGGTAAGAGGGTGTTCCTCTGGCCTCCCAGCCACCACCTTGGCATTTTCTTGCTTCTGGGCCTTTGCTAGTGCCAGTCCCAGGACCCCGAACTCCCCTCCAGCTCTGCGTACTGAGATTCCTGGCCATCTGTTCCCATGCTCCTTGAGCAAGCCTTTCCTGATTCCCACCCCTGGAGATGGCTCTCTCTTCTGGGCTCTAGCAGCACCCACTGCCTGCACCACATGGTTGGCATTCACAGTATATATCAACCAACCAGCAACAAATATTCCTTGAGCTCTGACTGCATTCTGGGCCCAGCTCTGGGTCGCTGCCTTTGTGGAGTTTTCAGTCTTGTGGGGTGACATGAATGTGCACTGGTGGTTCCGGGGGTGTAAGGAGGGAGAATGGGGACTGCTAACAGGGGCGGCAGCCAGGAGAGGTGGCTCTGAGTGAGCGGCTCAGATGCTGAGACCTGAGGATGAGCAGTAAGAAGATGGGAAAGTGCCCCCCATGCAGGAAATGGCACATGCAAAGGCCCAGAGGCAGGCGAGGTGAGGCAGGACCTGGAGAGGCTCACCCTGCTTGGAGCATGAGCGCAGAAGGAAACAAGACAAGAGGGGCGAGGTCAGCAGAGACCCGGTGGGCGGCAGGGCGGCGGTGCCTGAGCCAGCCTTCCTGGGGCCCTGTCCCTGTCTCCCCCGCCACAGCCCGGTGCTCCTTCCTCTCTGAAACTCTTTCCAGGCCAGTCTTCCTCACATGTGAATGTCACCCAGCTGCCTGGGGAGCGGGGTACAGGACTATGTGCTTGTTTTGTTTTCGTTTTTGAGACAGAGTCTCCTTCTGTTGCCCAGGCTAGAGTGCAGTGGTGCAATTTCAGCTCATTGCAACCTCCACCTCCCAGGTTCAAGTGATTCTCCTGCCTCAGCCTCCCGAATAGCTGTGACGACAGATGCGTGCCACCATGCCTGGCTAAGTTTTGTAGTTTTAGGAGAGACAGGTTTTTGCCATGCTGGCCAGGCTGTCCTTGAACTTCTGACCTCAAGTGATCCTCCGACCTCAGCCTTCCAAAGCGCTGGGATTCCGGGCGTGAGCCACCGCACCCGGCCAGGACTGTGCATTTCTAACAAGCACCTGGTACTGCTGGTGCCCCACCTCGACCACGCTCTGAGGACAAGGGGCCGCAGCCCTTTGCTTCTGGCACATTGTGCGCTCCCTGGTTTCCCCCTCCCCCCTTGGCTGGCTCCTCCTCCTCTCCTGACCTCTAAGTGTGAAGGGGCCCAGGGTCGGGCCTCAGGCTCCCCTTCCTTCCCCATACCCACCCTTCCCACAGTGGCTTCCCCCGCTTTACAGCTTCCAGGCCGTGTATCAGACATATCCCCCACCCCATGGCTGTTCTCTGTCCCCTTAACCTGCTTGGTTTGTGCCTTTACCCATACTTGATGTATTCCACGTTCATTTACTGTCTGTTTCTTCCCTCTGGAATTTGAGTTGCTGAGGAAGGGGGCTCGGTCTCTTTATTCCAGTGCCTGGAATGGTGTCCTGGGCCCATGGTGGGTACCTCTCAGCCAAACGAGGGGTGAATGTGTCCAGGGGGCTGACCAGCAGAGTAATGGGACCAGCTCTGCTTTTGGGAGCGGCTCCGTGGCTGCAAGTGCAAGGCAGGCATGGCGGGGTGGGCGTGGAGGCGGAGTGGGAGGAAGCCACTCAGAGGCTGTCATGGTCATCAGGTGGGAGGAGGTGGTGGGCTGGGGAGAAGGGGGTGGGGAGATGAGTGGGAGGGAGCACTAAGAGGGCTCAGTGGTGGTTTAATGGGGAACAGGGAGAAGTCCTGGGAAACCAGAGGCTTCTGCCCTGGGCAGCTGGGAGCGGGAGCCCTGAGTTTGCCACGCTCCTGTCTAGGAGCAGGTGATGGAGGCTGCTTGAATCCAGATTGTGTATCACCTTGGCTAAGTTTCTTGATTCCTCCATGTTTCACTTTGATAAAATGGAGATGACAGTAGAAGTCACCCCATAGTTGGTGTGTGTGGGGTGACTCTTGTTATGCAAAGCAGCATTAGCCAGAGTTTCAGCCAAGATGGGGCTACAGGGACCAGGCTTGCCCTCTCGCCTGAAAGTGACATCAGGTGATAAAGGAAAGCACCCGTCAAGCCATGGGGGAGAGACAAGGAGGGCCCTGCGGTGACCCCAGCTCCTTCCAGCTATGTACAGGGAGCTCAGGTGCAGCCTGCTGGTCTCCCTGAGTTGTGGGAAGAGCTGACAGCCCCAGGAGGCCAAAGTGGGCAGAGGTCACAGGACACAGAACTGGGGAGGAGTGTGCTGCCTTGCAGGGGACCACACAGCTATGGGGCTCTGCAGAGGGTCCCCCATGAGTAGTTGGCTGAACAGTGACTCAAATGTGAGCAAAACTACCTGAGGCCAGAGAAAGAACCAGCTGGTAGGATTCCAGGGAACAGTATTCGAAGCTCTTACAGGTCCATAAATAGTTTCTCTTCCCACCTATCAGGAAAAGCTTCTCATTCATGAAGCACTGAGTAAGAGCACTCAGGAGGGTTTGGACTAACAGCTGCTCTAGTCTTGCCTAACACAGCTTAAAAGCAAGGCCTAAAAGGATCAAACTGTTTCCCAATAACCGAGCTGCATCCCAGAACAGACCTCACAAATAAGTATTGCAACATGACAATGAGGTGGAATTCACAACGCCTGGCACCCAGTAAAAAAGTTACCCGGCATGGGAAGAAGCAGAAAAACACAAACCATAATGAATGGAAAATGGACTCACTGGAACTAACCCAGAAGCGGCACAGGTGACGGAATTCGGAGACAAGACTATTAAACTAGTTGTTAACTGTAGCTCATGTGTTCAAAACGCCACAGGAAGGCTTGAGCACATTAGGCAGAGACACAGGAGACAGGAAGAAGAACCAGCTAAACTTCTAGAGATGAAGACATGACAGTGCCTCAGATGGGAACAGTGGACGGAATTGACCTCGGACTAGATACTGCAGAAGAAAAGATTAGCAAACTTGCAGAGAGCAACAGCAGCCATCCAAAATGAAACAGAGAGAAAAACATCAACAAACAAAAGAACAAACAGAATGGCAGTGAGGTGGCGATCTTTAAGTGGTCTAACAGATGCATAACTGGAATCTCCAAAGAAGTTGGGGCTGGTGCAAAAAAACAATTAGAAGAAATATTGGCTGAAACAATTTCCAAATTGGATGATATTATAAACCCACAGACCCATAAAGCTCAACAAAACACAAACACAAGAAACAGGAAGAAAATAACACCAGGGAACGTTATAGTCAAATTGCTTAAAACCAGCACTGAAGAGAAAAATCTAAACACAGAGAAAAGGGCTGCATGACCCACGGGCCCCGCTACCCGCCGCAGGTGGGAACGACGGCGGACTCCTTGCTGGAGACAATGAGACCCAGGAGACGGTGGAGTGGCATCTTCCAAGTGCTAAAAAAAAAAGAAAGGCCATCAACCTGGAATGTGCGATCCAGAAAAAGAAAAAAAAAACTTCCAAAACGAAAGGGAGATAAAGAGCAGCATTTACAGTGTCTCCTCTTCCAGACTAGTCCACGGAGGAAGGGCCTGCAGTGCAGCTCCTCAGACACACAGGGCTGGACCTACCCCTGTGGATTCTGACTTTCTCACTGGGTTTGGGTCCCAACCTGAGCCACAGTGACAACATCTAAGTGGCCAGTCTGGGGCTCCCTGCTGGGCCTTCAACCTCACAAAATCCAGCTTCGAGGCCACCCCAGGAGCCAGGTGGGGACTGGGTGAAGCCAGGCTTGTCTTGTAAGAGGTGGGATTGAGGAGATAGCAGCTCCTAAGGGGCTCTCCCCCTGGGGACCCCAGTCCCTTGGGCCAAGGCCCTTCAGAGCGAGCAGGGGATGGAAGAAGGCACAGGTGGGGTACAAGGCACGTTCTGCACAGCAACCCCGGACCTTATGCACCCCTACCCATCACCACAGGAGTGTGAAAACAAAAGAGAAGTGCATGTGTGTGTGTGTGTGTGTGTGTGTGTGTGTGTATATATATATATATATATTACAAAAAACAACAAACCAAAAAATACATAATGTCTATTTTAGCTGTTCACAAGGTTACAGGCAGTTTCCATGGCTACAGCTGTGTGCTGGGGTGAGGAGGTGGGGCTCTCCTTAACCCAACAATTGGGGCACTTGGACAATTTCTGCCTGGGAGCCAGGCACCCGCTGCTGGCAGAAAGGAGGGAGCGAGGGATCAAGGGAGGGAGGGAGAGAGGGAGGGAGGGCAGGACTGCTCTCCCCAGACTGTGATGTCCGTGGTGAATTAGAATAACGCACTCGTGCTCCTCAGCACGCTGCAGTTTCAGCTGAGTTTTTGGCTCTGTATCTCCCCAGAGAGCATCCTGAGAGCTAGAGACAGGAGTCCTCTCCTTATTTCACAGGTGGGGCACTGGGGACAAGAACTCAAGGCACCAGCAAACAGGTGGCAAATGAACACCTGGGCTGCTGGTTCATGTGCCTGATCCCCAGGGCTCCTTTCAGTGGCCCCTCTCAGGCTGCTCAGAACAGAGGTGCCCTGAGATCCCTGCCTTGTCAGGGAGAGCCTAGGGCAGGTGGAGGGGAAGGGTGCCAGCCTGCTGCTGCTGGATGCAGGCAGTGGCCCCCCCAGGGTCCCTCCACCCTCTCCCAGTGAGTGGCCCTCACATCCCTGCCCTGGGGGCACCGTCCACCTGGCCTGAGCTCCATACCTTCAGCTGTGTCTCCCACCCTCCTCCTGACCCGACTCCGGGCTGCAGCCACTCCGGCCTTTAAATGCTTCACCTGCACAGAGCCCACCTCTGCCTCCTGGCCTTTGCACATACTGCTCCATCGACCTGGAACTGCCGTCCACCCCTCACATGGTCATTTCAGGCTCCTGCTCAGTTCTCAGCTCAGACGTGACTTAGTCTGGGAAGCTTTCCTGCCCGCTCAGGCCTCCTCTGGGCTCCCCATCACAGCACAGAGTGCTGCATCGGCCACAGAGGGAACCTGGGCCACGGGACCCCACGCAAGCCTGACAGCAGCTGAAGCCTATGTCTGTGTTTGCATCTGTGTGTGCCTGTGAATGTGTGTCACTGTGTAAGGGGTGTGGCATGTGTGCATGCATAGGTATGTGTCTGTGTGCATGTGAGTGTTGAGTCTGTACATGTGTGTATCTGTGTATGTATGTCTGTGTGCATGCATGTGAATGTATGTCTGCATGTACCTGCATGCATGTGTGTGTGTGAGTTGTGTCTGTGTGTCTATGTGCATGTATGTGTGTTACTGTGCATGTGTCTGTGCATGTGTTCATGTGCATGTGAAAGTGTGCATGTATGAGCATGTGCATGTGTGTGCGTGCTTGTGTGTGATCTGTATGCATGTACACGTGTTTTTGTATGTGTGTGTGTGCATGTGATCTGTGTGCATATGTGTGTATGTGCATGAATGCGTGTCTGTGAACAAGTATGAGTGTGTGTGCATTTGTGTGGTCTGTGTGTGTATGCATGTGTGTGCTAGTGTGTCAGTGTGCATGTGCATACATGTGCAAGTGTGAGTGGGGTCTGTGTGCCTGCGTATGTCTGTTTGCATGTGTGTGGTCTGTGTGCATGTGTGTGGTGTCTGTGTATATATGTGTGTGCAGGTGTGCATGTGTATCTGTGTGCATATGCAAGTGTGGGTGTGGGCCTTCGACCTCACAAAACCCAGCTTCGAGGTGGCCTCTGTGCATATGTGTGCATGTGTGTGTGTTGTCTGTGTGCATGTGTAAGTGTGAACGTGTCTGTGCATGTGCGTGTGGGCTATGTGCAAGTGTGAGTTTGTGTGTGCATGTGTGTGCATATGCATTGTGTTTGTGCATGTGTGTGCATGTGCATTGTGTGCATGCATGTGGTCTGTGTGCATGTGTATCTGTGTGCATGTGTGTGGATGTGTGTGTGCATGAGTGTGAGTCTGTGTGCATGTGTGTGAATACGGGCTGTGTGCATATGTGTATGCGTCTATGTGCATGTGTGGGTGTGGTCCATGTGCATGTGTCTGTGTGCGAGTGTGTGTGTCTGTGTGCATACGTGTGTGTGTGTGTGTAGTGCTGAGGGTGGAAGAAGAGCAGCATGCAGGGGCAAAGGTAGAGTCCAGCAGCCTGGCCAATCCCAAAGAGACTGGCCCACATGGCAGCCGGGGCAGGGGCGTGTGCCACAGAGCCCATTTCCCTGTGGTGCCACCCACTCTCAGTTCAGTGGAGCCCAGGGCACCTGTCACTTACGAGGGAAGCCCTCAATGGCCCCTGCAGCTGGGCCTCTAGATTCCTGTAGCTCATTTAAAGCTGGGCCCAGCTTGTTCCCTGGAGCTTTAGAGGGGGTCTGCAGTGGGATGGGGTGGGAGTGGGGGTGAAACCAGAGGGTAAAAGGATGGGTGGAAGCCCAAGGACCCATGGGACTTGAGGAGGGGCTGGCTAAGCTCCTGGAATCACAGACTCCCAGAGTTTGAAAGCCACATTCTAGAGTCTTAGAAAATCAGAACATGGAACCAGTGGCTGCTCAGAATCTGAGACTCCTTTCCTCTTAGATTTGGAAGGGACTTTGGAAGACACCTGGTGTAATCGCATGCTCAGTGAACAGCCACAGACCCTCCCTAACCCTCTTCCCCTAGCAAATAAAGGCCATTGACTCAACTCTCCCTGGGTGAGGGGTAGGGGGGCGCTTCATTGCCTTGAGCTCTTGACTGAACTCCAGACATTTTGCTCCTCCCTGAGGTCACCCCAAGTTCTCTCCCAAGTGCCAGCCATGAGGACCCCTGGGAGGGCCCTACCTGCCTGCAGGCTGTCTGGAAGCAGAGCCCCAGAGGGCAGCAGAGCCCGTGAGCTGACAACGTGTCACCTATCCCTCACTCACACACTCCTCCTGGAGCCCTGAGCGCCACCCCACCCTGGGCACAGGGGTTACAAAGACCCACTGGGCCCCCTTCCTGAGCCTCTGAGCTCTCTGGGCAGGGCACACCTTTGAAGCTGACTCAGCGATTCTACGATAACTTGTGCAGGTCACTCCGCTGCCCTGGGCAGTCTTTGACCAAGGCTTCGGCAAAGACCCTGCCTGCAGCAATTTTTTAACATTAATTTTCCTTTTTAAATAAATTGGGCTGAGCCATTTTTAAACGAGTGGAGGTGTGCTGTTGAAAGGGTCTGTCTGGCATTCGAGAGGGTTTTTTAGAAACCGGTTGTGCTGTCAATCCAATATCAGCATTAACCCCAGGGGCCTGGCCCCGCGAGACCCCCGCCCCCGGAGTGCCCTTCCGATGACTGAAACCCCCGTAACTGGAGAACGACGGGTGCTACATGGATCAGATGCAGCTGCCCCCTGGATTGCTGCTACATGCTGCCTCACTTTCCGTTTCTGGAACGCTCCAAGTCCCTTCTTCCCTGAGGACGTTTTGCTGGATTTGAATGTTTTGAGGGAAGACCCTGATGGGAAACCAGACGCCATCTCTGTTTCTAATCATGGGGTGTCTTGGTTTGGAGGAGCCACAGCCACACAAAACAGCCAGCCATCTGACCACCATGGCATCAGGGCGCATCTGAGAAGGGCTGACAAAAGCTAGGACCTGGCACTGGACAGGAGGTCCTTCAGCCGGAGAGGGGAGTAGCTGGAAGGAGCCTCACAGAGGAAGGGACTCTCAGGCTTCCAGAAACAGGCAGTAGCTGGCACATGGGAGTGCCACAGAGAGGAGCAGCAGAGAAGCTGGGGGCTGGCAAGGTCTCTCCTGGGCGGGGCTCCACGGGCCGCACGGGGCTGGGTTCTGTCCTCAGCTGGGAATGGTTTTAAGCAGGGTTTGAACCCTGCCACACATACACACACACAGGGAGCTTTGGCACTGCCACAGGGGCCACTTGGCAGGGCCTGTCTCCAGCCATGCCCAAAGACCCCCAGTATAACATCAAGTGCCATCTGCCACGCTTCTCCTTGGGTCCAGCATCTCCCATGGGTGATGACGGAGAGTCCTCATCACGCTGCAAGGGGGAAAGAGCTGGGCCTGTTCCCATAGACCAGGAAACTAGGGCACAGAAAGGGTTAGTACGGTGCCTACGCTCACCAGCTGGAAGAGTTCGAATCCAGGTGGGGTTGAGCTGTGGGGTCCCACGCTGTGACTGTTCAGAGCATCTGGCTGGTTCTGCGGACCTGCCCTCGCCCCCGCCCCGTCCCCTCATGCTCTCCCTGCTCCTCTGTCCTCCTGCTTCCCTCCCTCAATGCTCCTCCCTCCCCCTTGGGCGCCTAGGCAAGGATGGGCATTCCTAGGAAGAGAAGGGCCGGCAGTAAAAGGACAGCACAGCCCAGAGGGGACAGAAGAGACCACACGAGTGATCGCTGAAGACTCTGGGCTGGAAAACAATTTTTTTTGAAATAGAGATCTGTTCAGTAATTAGAGGGAACTCTCATGTGGGAAGTTCCATGAAGGCAAAATTAAAGTTGACTCTATTTTAATTTTGTAAATGGGTTCACACGCAGGCAGGAGGTTTCTGCATAATGAGTATTTAACCAAACAAACTCGAAACACAGGTAAACACCAGAAGCTCACAGTCGATAATGTTGCAGAGAAGCTGATATTTTTCCGGTAAAATATTGGACTTTTTTTCCTGTCTGCCTTTGAACCAGAATCGAATCATTATCTCCCAGAATCAGCCCTCTTAAAGCAGTGGCTGGTTTTGAATCATATAGAGGCAAGACTTGGGATGGGATTTCCGACCCTAAATGTGGTCCTCCTTCCAGCCAAGACTGCTGGGCTCCGGGGCGGAGGAGGGGCCGGCACGGGAGGTGGGCCCAGGGAGAAAGGGCGCCTGGGCTGGGCAGGTGCTCGCCTTCGGATTGGGAAAATGAACATCTTTATTTTGTTTTAGTAAAGCTCCTTAATGTATCAAGTGAGATTGCATTTGCCAACGCCAACTGGAGGACTAGAAAACCGGATGTAAACACGACATTTCAAACACAAAGGTGAGGCCCTTGACAAATGCTACAGAGAAGCCTCTGATGCTCCCAGGGGCCTCCTCTCCTACGGCTGCGGGTCCAGCACGTCCCCAGCACGTCCCACTTAAGCCGGCCTTTTCCACCCACGCCTCAGATCACTCTTGGCAAAATAATCAGAGCCAATGCTAGGGGGATGCATTGGCAGGAACCGCAGAGGGTCTGCAAGGCCGGTGAGCGGAATGGAGACCAGGGGATGGGAGCCGGGGGACGGCACGTGGGAAAACCCACCCCAGCCACAATGCAGCTTGGAAAGTTAAAAGGCAATGAGATGACGGGGAAGAGGCCCAGCCTGTTCTCACCCATCCGCAAAGGTAGTAGAGGAAATCCAGGGGCATGTTTAGCAGGGCCACTGATCATTAGCCAAAGATGACAAGAGTAGTCCTCCCGCCTCCCAGTGATGACGGGAGCCCCCGTCTATGCCACACCGGCTCCTTCTCTGCTCCACACTCATCTTTCCCGGCTTAGCTCAAGCGCCACCTCCAGGAAGCCGTCCCTGCCTGCTCCAGCCCAGAGTGTACATACATTCCTTTGAAGCTGGGGCACCTGCTACCTTGCACCCATCTTCCAATCCATGGACCGCTGCTCTTACATTGCTATTTCTGTCTTTCTTTTTTTTTTTTTTTTTTTTGAGACGGAGTCTCATTCTGTCGCCTGGGCAGGAGTACAGTGGTGTGATCTCGGCTCACTGTAACCTCCACCTCCCAGGTTCAAGCAATTCTCATGCCTCAGCCTCCTGAATAGCTGGAATTACAGGCGCACACCACCATGCCCAGCTAAATTTTTTTTTGGATTTTTATTAGAGACAGGGTTTTGCTATGTTGGCCAGGCTGGTCTCAAACTCCTGACCTCATGTGATCCGCCCACCTCGGCCTCCCAAAGTGCTGGGATTACAGATGTGAGCCATGGCGCCGGCCTATTTATTTCTGTTCACACTGCACATCCCTCGCCCAACTATGAAATCCTTCCCTGGGTGATCACTTCAGTGAACAAGTGTATACAATGAACACACACAAAAAACAAAACCTGCCTGTGACCTACATCCCTGTTTACCGATATGAGTCCAGTTAAATCCATGACAGACCGGGGTGTCGACGCACAGACATAACCAAGACCTGTTAAGTCAAAGGACAGGGGGGACACACACAGACTGGTCCCCTGGGGGGGGGGCCCGTGTGGCTGACACAGCAGAGCACTGGGGGCCGGCCACACCCAGGAAACCGGGGGCTTCTACTTGGTAAAAAAAACAGCCAACCAACAACAGCTGAGTCGCCTGGTTTTTCTCTTCCTGGAAGCATGTGCTTCTTTTATTCACACACCCTTTAATAGATGTTCAAACTTAATATACGTTAGTTAAATATATAAGGAGCCTGAGGGAGACAGTCGCCCTTGCTTTATGCGAGTAGCATCTCTTTTCTGCCATGGTGGATGGTGAGTCTCAAACTCCAGGAACAGAGGAATCACCTGGGGGCCGGTTACAACAGGTCTGGGGGCCTGGGAACCTGCGTTTCTCACGGGTTCCCAGGGCTGCTGCTGCTGCTGGTCCTCAGCCCCCATCTGGAGTAGCACGATTTCAGATGGATGTCTGTAAGGTAGTGCAGCCAAACACAGTAAATGCAAATGAGGATGATTACAAAAGAGAGAGGATGATTCTCCAGGGATCCGGGACCTGCCAGCGGGCCCGGCTCCCAGACAGGGCCAGCCTGTTGCACGCAGAGACCGTGGACCCGCTCATGAGGAACAGAGATGGAGGTGGCGATGGTTCTGTTTGTGAACACTGAGGTCAGGAGCCAACGCCGCCCCACGGTGTGGGGTTTGCCTGCCTGCCAGGTGCAGTCTGAGGCCCGCTGGCCCTGACGCCACCTTACGGCAGAGCCAGGAAGTGAGCATGACCCGGCGGACCCGGCCTGGAGGAGGTTTTTGCTGGGGCTCGGCCGGGCGTGGGCTCTTCTCCCGGTCTGCTGGCTGGGAGGTAAGCTGGCACATCCTGCGCGGCAGATGTAATGATTGCTGTTTTATGAATGAAGAACCTGGGGCCCAGAGAGGCTGAGAAACCTCACGAGGGACACACAGCTTGGATAGAAACACGGCTCTGCTCAGCTACATGTGCTCTTGTCCAGTCGGCAGTACCTCCACCCTCAGTAGCCAGGGAATGTGGTGGGCGAGCTGGCAGCCCCAGGAGCCTGGATCGTTTTGGGGCCTCTGTCCCTGTCCTTGCCTGGCCTCCACCTGAGCCTCCCAGCTGCTGCCACCTTCTTCCAACTCTGCCACTTGGGAAAACCGAGCACAAGGGCAGAGGTGACAGCTCGGTCCAGCAGGGACCCACTCCCACAGGCACGCCTCCCCGAGGGCCAGGAGCACCCAGAGCACAGGCGCAAGGCCCAGCCCAGCGGGGTGCCAGCTCTGACACTGACTCGGAGCTGCTGCTGAAACCACAGCCCTCCCTGGCCCTGGGGCTGCATCCTCACTGCCCACCTGCGGCCCATCCCAAGTGCCCGGTGCTGCCTGAGCCTGCCTTAAGAGGGTGGTATAGGTGTGACATTGGCGCAGTCCTAGGCTGTCTCCCACCACCCCCACACAAACATCCAGCCCCCTCCATGCCTGTCACCTGCCCTCTCCTTACCACCCTGGTCCAGGCCCCCACTGTTTCCCTTCCCCCCCAGCCTCCTGTCTGCAGGGCCCCTCTCCAAGTCATTTCCCATGGTGCGGCCAGAGAGTGTCCCCTAAAGGCCAGAGCTGACCGTGTCCCTCAGGTTCACAAGGCCTGGTTCCTGTGGACCATGGCAGAAAGCCTGACCACTGAGCAGGGCTTAGAAGCCTGGCCGAATTGGACCCCACCTGCCTTTCCAGCCTCCTCCTTCACTGATGAGGCCCCAGGGAAGGAGGCACAGTCTCCATTTCCCAGCCCAAGACCTTCAGGCCCAGGGTCCCACAACCAAAAAGCAGCAAAGCTGGGCCTTGCATTCTCCCTCCACCAGCTCATTTCACCCCAGGGGCCATAGGAGTCCTTCCCCTCTGGAGCAGCCCCCAGCAAACGGGGCTGAGGCCAAGGACTGCAGGAGGATTCAGCAGTGGAGGGAAGGAGCTGGCAAACACTGAGGCTTCAGAACTCTCAGATCCCCTCTGGAGCAAATCCAAAGCGAGAGACACCGCCAGGAACACCGGCGCCAAATGTGGCAGCAGCGGCTGAGAAGCCCCCAGCCCCACTCTGGCCTCTGCAGGGTGGCCCGGGGACCACATGCTCTCAGTGTCGAAAAGCCTCTCGCCCGGGCTCACAGTTGCCCCGGTGCCCCATGTGCCAGCAGAGAGGGCAGAAGCACCCTCAGTTTTGCAGATGGGGATGCCGAGTGATGTGCCTGTGGTCTGGCCTGGAATCCACTCCCCTTGCCACACAAATTGCCGTTTTACTGACACATAGATCAGGACTTGCTACTCTGGAGTGGGACGTGGGGCCAGGAGCTGAGTGGAGGACAGGACAAGGGCCTGGCTGCTACTCAGCCTCCCCCCCTGCCCCAAGACTTTAGAGTCAGAGATAATTGACTGAGATGTAATAAATCTCTCCCCTCCCGAGTGCTGTAATTACTCCTCGCTGGAGCTCGCTGCCATGAGACTGCAGAGGCAGGCCCACGTGGCAGGAGCCAGAGGTCTCACTGCAGGAGTGGGTCCCCATGCTGTGAAGCCTCACCCGGAACCAGCACCAGAAGAGTCAGGAATATAGAGTTGACCCCTAAATATATAAAACTGGGGTGATCATGTTTGAGTAGGGAGTAGGGTTGGCAGGGATTGGGGGCTTGGACTCAGGTCAGTCTGAAGATTTCAAAACTACTCTGCGCGCCCTCAATACCATGGCAGAAAGGAAGGGACTGCACTCCTCCCAGCCTCCCTACTCCATCCGGGACTTCGATGAACAGAGCTGCAATGGCTCGGAGGGGACATTAAATGATCACCCATAATTTTGTACATGGGAAACTGAGGTTTAGAGAGGAAAGTGACTTGCCCAAGGTCACCCAGAAAGGTGGACAGAACTTGCCAGATAAGTCCCGGCTTCTCCATCTGTGCCCACCTTTCCCCAGGTGCCCTTGTTCATGTTTGCTGATGGTACTGGCATGACAGACGTGCGCTGGGGACTCCAGCCTCAAGGCTAGGAGGAGCTCTGTGGGGCTCCTTCCCCTACCTGCTGGAGAGGCGAGGGTGGGGACACTGCAACACCTCTGTGCACCAGCGTTCTGTGTGGTGTTGGCACATCCTGAGAATCCAGCAATGCACCCCAGAGCTCCCACTCCCTCCCCATGCACTGGGGCGCTGAGGCTGGGAAAGCTTAAGGATCCTTCCCAGACCCCCACATCCTTCAGGAGCCATTTCCAAGCTTTCCAAGCGAGTCCAGACCAGCCAGCCCCATTGGAAACTCAGCTGACAGGGAAACCAAAACCCAGCTGGATCCAGGGTACAAAGTCTGCCCTGCGGGTCTTTTCCATAGCATCGTGCAGATACTCAACAAACTGCCAGCAAGTGCAAGACCGAATGAACAAAACCCCACATTTCCTGGGCTCCCGAGCCTTAGAGTGAGATTTTTTCACAAGCCGCCAGCACCTAAGCTGTTTAAGAAGCTTGCAGCCAGTGCACCAAGAGTTAAAAGCAGCCCTTGCCCAGCCCAGGAAGTGCTGGTTCTCACCTGCTCAGGTAAGTAGAGCCCTGGTCACATCTACTCCACTCTCAATTCTGTAAGGAGGGAGACGGTGGGAAGATGGGCAAGGGTGCTTTCCCAGCAACCCTGAACTTTTTGGGGGCTGGCAGTTACTGCTCTCCCCAGAAGCCCCGAAGAGCCGGGGCTGGCAGGGCTGAGGGAAATGTAGGGAGAAGGCTGGAAGGGTGGCCTGCTGGCTTGCCTGAGCTCCTACTTCCTGGGGAAGGTGCCAGGATGAATGCTGGGGCTCAGGCCTCAAGGATACTCCCCTTATCCTGCAGAACAGTCTATGAATTTGGGCCTCAAGTTTCTTGTCTCAGAGCCACCAGGGCTGCTGCAGGACACACACTGGCAGGACCACTTGTGCCCAGGCAGCCCCTGGCCGTGGAAGGATAGGACATGAGTGGGGTGAGACAGTGGAGCCCTGAGGACCCATGTCGAATATCTCTTGGGTTTTGGTGTTTAGAGTCTGAGCCTTCCTGGCTGGGGAAACCCAGGGCAATCAGGTCCCCACCAACGTGTCACTGAAGCAGAGATTTCCAGCAGACTCAGGTGTGAGTTGGTGCTAACAGAGGCCAGTGCTTGAGGCCAGCTCCACCACTTCCCCACTGTGTGACCTTGGGCAAGAGACCAAACTTCTCTGAGACTCAGTTTCTGCATCTGTGAAATGGGGCCGATGCCCCTTTCTCGTGGGTGTTGGGTAAATGGGACGGGATGATAATGTGGCACCTGCCCTGGCAGAAGGCAAAGCTCAGCAAAATAAAAAGTCTTAGCTTCTGGCAGAGGGAGGGTGGGGCCAGGTTTCCAGTGGGTTCTTCCAGGAAACTTTCCCTCCCTTCTGCCCCCCACCCCCAGGCCACTGTTCAGAGGGAAAGAAGCGCCGCTTCCTAAAGTGGGTCCCCCACCTCTCCCTTAGGCCCTTGTGCCCAGCTGGGTCTCCGCTTCCTCCACAGGGGTGCGCTTTCCGGGTGGAGGCCCTGGGATGGGTGACGCTAGCTGGGTCAGGGAACCTGGTGCGAGGCAGCCGGGGCACTCCGGACGAGTGGACACCCAGCTGGAGCTTCCCAGCCTGCGTCCTCTGCCCCACATCCCGTGACCCGCGGCCCGCTCGGCCCTTACCTTGAACCATGGGAACGGCGCTGCCCCGGCCGCGAGGACTTGGGCGCACGTGACGGGGCGGGCGGGCGTCCGTCCCGGGCAGGGCGCAGCTAGCGGCGGCCGCTCAAGCCCAGGCCACGGCGGTGACGCCTGGTGGGGCTTGCGGGGGCTTGCGGGCGCCGAGAGGCCCGGGAGGCCCCCTGGGAGGCGACTGAGTGCCCGGGCGGGCGTCCCTGCCAGCTCCGCGCTGCGGCCGCGGCTCCGGACGCCCTGGCTGGCTCCCTGCGAGCGGCACGCGCCGTTCCAGCCCAGTCCCGAGCGCAGGGCGCGCGCTGGTGGGGAAGGCGCGCGGCCGAGCCTGGCGGGGAGCGCGCGTCGCCGGCTCGCGCGCGCAGTCGTCGGGGATGCCGGGAGCGGCCCGGGGAGCTGTCCCTTGTGCTGACAGCTCGTCCTCTGTCGCTGGGGCCAAGCGACCTCCGGCGAGGCCTGGGGGGCGCCCACATCCCGGCCCGCCCCCTGCGGTGCCCCCTCTGCTCTCCGCCTGTTCTTGGGGCGTTCCGGCTTCCACAGCGTTGGGATCTGGAGTCAGGCCGAAGCTGCTGCTTATCCACCGTGGGGCAAGTCCCTTACACTGGTTGAGCGGCTGGTTCTTATCTTTAAAATGGGGTGTTAACACCAGCACCTTGAGGGTTGGTCTGAGAATGAAATCCGATGCTGTGTGGAGGCCCTGCACACCATAAGTGCTTAATAAATGCTCGCCTGTGTTACCATTGGTTTCCTTCTCTGGGTTAGCAACCTTGGAGCAATTGAGAGGAGGGGCAGGGCTCACTCTGCTCCCCGTGGGAGGGTGTTTGGGGCCTGGCAGCTGCCTTTGAATCTCTCCCACATCCACGGGGAAGGGGAGCAGATCCCTTTTCCCTGTCCCCAAAGCGCAGAGCTAGGTCCAACTTAAAGCAAGGCAGATTTGGGCTGGGTACGAGGGGACCTTTCTGACCTAAGGTTCCTGCGCCTGAGAGGAGTGCCCCAGGAGGCATTCCCCTGTTTCTGTAGGTACTCCACTCGAGGCTGCAGTCGCAGGGACCCTGAATGGAGAGAAATCTGTGTTAAGAAGGGGTTTGTGTTAGAACATGTACAGCACTCAGAGCTGCGTCTGGTAGAAATGCACCATATAAATGTGTGCTTTTTTTTTTTTTTTTTTGAGATGTATCACTTTGTCGCCCAGGCTGTAGTGCAGTGGCACGATTTCAGCTCACGAAACCTTCACTTCCTGGGTTTAAGTGATTCTCCTGCCTCAGCCTCCCGAGTAGCTGGGATTACAGGCATGTGCCACGACACCCGGCTAATTCTTTTTGTATTTTTAGCAAAGACAGGGTTTCACCATGTTGGCCAAGCTGGTCTTGAACTCTTGACATCAAGTGATCTGCCTGCCTCGGCCTCCCAAAGTGCTAGGATTACAGGCGTGAGCCACCACAGCTGGCCTTAAATGTATGCTTTCATTATGATCGACCACTAAGTTCTCTGTAAAAAGCTCCATCCTGGTGGTAACCACAATCTTGCTTCACCCCCATTCTAGACATGAGAATACTGATGAGAATACTGTCTGTACAGTAGAGTAAGGTGCTGGGAGTCCATTTCCTTTTTACAGATGGGTGAGCAACTCGCCCATAGGCAAGAGTGTGAGTGCTCACATCAAACAGACACGCTCCAAATGTCCAGCCCACTGCCTCCCCTGGCAAGGGCCCCTGCTGAGTTTCTCAGGGCTGGTCAGGTCACTTTAACCATAGTGACTTTTCTTATAACAAACCAGGCAAGTCTCCCATTTCTCTTAACTAATAGGAAAAGCTGGTTCCTGCCCCCATGAGTATCTCGTTCTCTTCTAAGCAGGATAATTAAACATCACCTGCTTCATTTCCCAAGGGACCAGGGGCTGTGTTTGATTCATTAATTAACTGTGAGCAGTACCTGCTCCCACTAGGCACTTGTCTCATGATAAACATCACTCATTATGTGCTTAACTCGTGCCGGACACAAGGCTAAACGCCCTGCGAGCCTTGTCTTATTTAGTCTTCTCAGCCATCCGATGAGATACAGATACTGTCATTACCCTGATTTTGCAGGTGAACACTTTAGGCCTAACAGCAGCAGACCTGAGGCGGATCTGCCTGATTCCCAAGGCGTTGCTCCTAATCCCCTTCTTCTAGAACTTCCACGTTCTTCCCAACCAGCTCCACCTAGAAAAAAGGATGGTAAACACAGATAGAAATTCCATATAAGGAGAGAGAGAGAAAAGCAGAAAGAGAGAGAGAGAGAGCCAGGAGGAAGAGGCAAAGCAGCCAGCCAATCGATGTTCTAGGAGTTGACATAGGAATCCTTTAAATCATCATTTTTAGTCAAAATCCCCATTATGACAACTGAGCAACTTGTTTTTTATTTGAGAGTTGCAAGTGTGTGCCAAGAATTTTAAAAGCAACATCACTGCCAAACCCTGTCTTTACCAACTACCTCAATGCCCTTCCACGTCTTTCCGGGCTGACTTTTCACTCAAACTCTGCAGAATCCTGCAGCTGTGGATCTGAGCAGCTAGAAACCTCTGTGGAACCGGCTCAGACTGTAGCTCTTGGCCTCTTGATGTGCTGGTTTCTTTCCTGTGCAGTGTGGAGAGATGTGTTCCTGATGCCTGTGATGACGAAACCATATTTAAAACTGAACCCATTTTATTTAAAAGAGTTCCAAATACTAGCCACAACGTGTACAATAGATACCTGGATTGCCCTCACTTTATGGACAGTAACAAACGGGTGAGGTGACTCACCCAAGGTCACAGAGCCAGCAGAGGCGGCCACAGCGAACAGATGTCATTTGGATTTCGAGGCTGGATGGTCACCACCAAACTCATTATTTATGTGCAAAAGCATGCCCTGATTTTAAGCAAAAACCAATTTCAGGAAATAAAAATGGGTGAGGGGGAGAGGAAGATAAGGAAGAGTCTCTGGCCTGACTTTAAGAACAATTCATCATCAGGATTCCCTAAACAGCACGCTCTCCTGGTGCGTGCAAAAAAAGGATCCTAGTTACACGCAGTTCTTTTAGGTTGGCCAAAAACAGGCCTGGGGGTGGGAGGAGCGGCATTCTGCCACCGGACTGGTGATTCTTCCACTACAATATGCTGTTTAGTCACGTGGCAACCTCAGCCAACGGCAGCTACTCTGTCCCCACCAGCAGCATCGTCCCATAACACAGCTTCGCGGATGTAACTCAAATCCAACAGATGGCCACGCTGGTTGAACAACCCCCAACACATTGGTTCATGGGTGGCAGTTTACAAAGGTTCGTTTTCCACTCGGGGCAAACGGGGCTTTCGTAAGCTCAGCCTGACGCTGTACAAGCAGGACCTCTGTGCCCTTCGGTTTCTTGGAGTCGACTGCGGAGAGCCTCATTGCTCGAAGACTTACAGCCTCCTGAAGAAGAGTCATCGGCACTTCTTTCTCTCTGGGGATCTGTATGTGCACAAGAGGTGCTCACTGGCTGGAGGCAGAGGAAAACACAAAACCGGTGGTGGTGGGGAACCCCTGACATTCCAGTCACGCTGCACCCACGCACGGTCCCCTGCACACTCATATGGAGGGACGAGGTTCTTGGGAACAGGATGTGAGCAGCTGCTGTTGATGGCCGAGTTTCGTTCTGTAGAGGCAGAAAGAAGAAAGCACTCGAGGAATAAAGTTTCTGCCAGGCTGTGGAGAGTGATGACAACGATGGCCCAGAGCTCCTCCTGTCCCTTTCTGGGAACCCTCTGGAAGGGGTGAGCGCACCATGTCCAGCCACGTCTGGGCAGAGGCTGGCTGTCCACTTGCAGCACAGCTGGCACCCAGGACCCCTTGGCGTTGGAAGTCTGAGATTCCAGAAGGGCAGCTGCTCGCTGGTCTGTGTGGGTGACCCCCACCCCCAGCACCGACCTCCATTCAGCTGCTCGGTGGATCTCAGCACACTGAAAGAGGGTCCTCTTCCTCATATCGGTGCCAGGACAAACTATGGAAGTGGTTGCACCAGACTGACCCTTGTTTGGTGGTTGAATTCTTTCCTCTTCCTAGCCTGCAGCCGTGAGAGGTTCTGCAGTTGATTGATAGGGCCCAGCGACAGCCCCTTTGATCCATTTGTGTCACGGAACCTGTGTCCATTCAACTCCAGATGATCTGTGCAGGTTAAGGTCAAGCCCATTTAGATTTTTTTTTTTTTTTTTTAAAGAAACGATTGAGGGCCGGGCAGCTGCAAGTCGCTGTGATTACTCTGTGATGTTGAATAGGCAGAGCGCGCCCCGCATCCTGGGGCTGTTAGGTTGGGTGTCCTCAGACGGGCCCGGGAGAATGACGAGGTACCGAAGTGCGCAAGAGAGAGTGAGAGGGTTAGGCAAGCGGCGTGCGGGCGGACAGAGCGGGAGGGTGTGCGCGGGCTCAGGTGTGCGGCGTGGGGGGTGTTTCCATTGCCCTGGTTTGAAAAGAAATTACTGGTGGCTGTTAATTACTGCAACATTTAAAAACGTTGTGACAGCAAGCTTGATGTGTTCATTCTTTAGGAATCGTCGCGGATGATGGATGAGGAGGAGATGGTGCTGAGAGGCGCTCAGGGACCGTCAAGGGGTCTCTTCCAGCTTCGTCTGTGAGTCACGGATCATCCTGACAAATCCTGCCGCAGAGCAGAGGAAAGGCGAGACGGGAGAGATGGGGGATTTATTGTTTCAGAGCCTTCCTCCATCGCAGGGATTTTTTTTTACTCCAGAGCAGCATTAACAGAGAGTACTCCTAATCTGGGTTTTACTTTCTCAGCCAAAGCACTTCTTCACAGCTCGAGCAAATGCAGGCCATGCCCACATTCGCTCATTCATTCCCTCACATACTGTGGGCGCAGAGACAGAGGCAAGAGTTGTCGTCATCACCAGCTCAGAGGGAGGTGAGGATTTCAGAGGTTGACGGGACGGCCTCCTGAGGCGGGCGGAGCGGGACGCGGACCGCCCGGGCTGATAGCTAGCATTTGTCTTGTGCTTATTCCCTTTGAACTGCCCTGGGGGCCCCGGAGACAGGAATGATTCATTCATTTTACCGGATTTACAGTAAAGAAACTGAGACTTAGAGAAAGTGCATGGCCTGCCCGAGGCTGCCCGACACCAGGACCCATCTGAATCCAAAGTCCACCCCTGTCCTATGCCTGGGGTGTGAACCTCAGTCTGTTTCACTAGAAAATAAGAAATAAAAGTCTGAGATTGCCTATCTGGACTAGGGGAACCTAATATTGAAGCAATCTTCCCATAACCTTTCTGCTTCTATGAGCACAGGGTTGCAGACGCTGCTGAATGCTGTTCGTTTTAATAAAACGATGAAAGAGAACACCCCCTGTGACGGACACAGGCCAGCGTCAGGACATGATGAGAATATGTCATGCCGGACTGACACGCCAGACTTTCACTTCAGCCGTGCAGAGCAGTTCCTCCCCTCAGGACAGAGTCTCTAGAGCACCCATGGGGCAGCTCTGCCACCCGAGACTCGGTCTCCCCGTGGGCACAAAGAATAAAACCGAGGACTTACCCATTGCTCTCTCTTCAGAATCTATCCAAGCCTCCAGCCCCAGAGCCTGCCTAACAATGGCAGATTCGGATGGGGGTGAGGAGGAGGAGGGTGTGGGAGGAGAGAAAGAAGAACAGCGGGGGTAATCGTGGGGAAGCAGGTGGTCGGGGCAGAGCGAGGACATGAGGCCAGCGCTGTGCCACCCAGGGGCGATGGGAGCCATGGGAGGCCCAGGCCCCTTCTGCCCTGGCCTGGATGCTGCCTCCCTCACCGCCTGGCTGGCTTGAGGAAGCAGAAAGCATCAGCTACGGGTCTGTGCATGAACAGATGAGCCCTGCTGCCGGCTAGCCTCACACTGTGAAATGGGAGAGAGGCCTGGCCCCGGTACAAACTGGGAAGGGGAGGGGGCACAGCCTCATCTGTTTGGTCCCTCGTTCTCTGCCTCTCTGTCCTGGCATGGCACATCCACGAGGGCAGGGGCTTCGTGCCTCTCTGTCCTGGAATGGCACATCCACGAGGGCCGGGGCTTCGTGCCTCTCTGTCCTGGAATGGCACATCCACGAGGGCCGGGGCTTCGTGCCTCTCTGCTGTCTCCCAGCACCAGCCACAGCAGCTGTTTGTTGAATGAATGAAAGACGCTGCTGTGAGAAAGCGTCTGCCTGCGGCTCTGTGGAGTCAGATGCAGCGTCCCCTGCAAACACAGCTGGCCCGAGACTGGCAGCCACCCAGACAAGACGTGGCAGGCAGCAGGGCCTCCCCCTGCTCTGGAAACCCCACACTGAGACCACTGGCTGTGGTGATTGGGCTGAACTGAAGGGGAGTCTGGGGTGTAGAGAAAGTGAAGAGCTCCGTGGTGAGCGCTGGCCCAGCCCCTCCTTCCCTGCACCACTGGCTCCCTGGAGAAGGGGCAGAGCCCAGCTCAGCCAACTTGCCCTGAGGCTTGGACCATGGCACCAGGCCCTAGGCTGAAGAGGGCGGCCTCTAGTCCCAGCCTCCCTCTCCGCACCCTCCCCATACCCCGCCCCAGGGCATTGACCTTTGTCTCAAGCGCCCTCACCCAGGGTAGCTTCCCCTGCACGAGCCCCTTGGCTGTTCCTCTTCACTCCTAGGATGGTGTCTGCCCGGTCGCCACCATTTGAGTCCCCAGAACCACACCCAGGCTTGTTACCACAGCTATGTCCAGACCAGCCATATCCAAATGCTCACTCCTCACTGCCTTTGGCAGGCTGCTCCCTCCGCCAGAGGTACCCTTCCTACCCGTCCCCACCCCAAACTCCTACACACCTGGCAAGGCACAGCTAGAATGTTGCAGCCTCTGGGAGACAGGGAGAGTCGAAGGCAGCATATAATGCGTTGATCAAAGTTCTAATGCTGCTTTTTTCTGCAACTGTTTGTTTAAATCTATTTGAACATGAACCAGACTGACTCACATATTTATTGAGCACCTACTGCGTGCAGGCAGAGCATTGGGTGCTGGGATGCAGGAATGAACAGGACAGTAACTGTCTTGCCCTCTGAGGGTAGATGGCCTAGTGGAGCTGCCACCATCTCCTCCGGACCCACCCAGGGTCAGGCCCACAATTGGGGGGCATCCAGATTTGGGGCTTGGGGTTGTAGATCTGAGAGTGCCCACACAGCACAGCTCCTCTGCCCCATGGCAGCACAGCGGGAACATATGGGCTTGGAGTGCAGCAGAATGGGGCTCCATCCTGGCCCCCTGATTTCTGGGTAGATGAACACGACCCTTCTCTCAGCCTTCCCAAGCTTCAATTTCTCCATATGTGGTGTGGAACCATGCAGGGTGGTGGCCAGGGTGACCCTCTGGCATCTTGACCTAGCACGAAGCTCTGCAGGCAGGAGCTGCAGGAAAAGCCTGTGCCTATCCCAGCAGCAGGGGCTGCCCTCTGTTTTTGTACACCAAATCCCACACCTTTGTTTTTGTACCTCAAATCCCACCTCTTCCTCCTGATGCTCCCACCTCCTGCCACCTGTACCACTGGTCTCAGGAGTCCCCATCTTGCCAGCTTCATCCAAAAGAGCTTAGGTGGGTGGGTGGGAGACATGGGAGGGGCCTTGGCCAGACAGTCTCCATAGCCCTGATGGAGCCAGGAGGCTGAGCTGTCCACAGCGGTGCAGGCTGGCCTTCCACCCTCGGCCCCCTGCTGCGGTGTCTGCCCCCTGACGGCCCGGTAGACTCTCTGGGGAGCCCCTCTGAGAATCCACCCTGCAGAACATCCCTCCTTGCCTGGCTAGGAAGGTCTCTGCCTTCTTGGTCTTTTCCTCGGCAATGCTCTGGCTTTGGGGGCTGAGGGTGGAAGCAGTGGGTGCCTGAGGCTTTGGGGAGAACATCTGGAGGGAAATTAGCAAGTGCAAGTCACAGGGAGGCTGCCAAGCAGGGCGGTCAAGTGTTTCCAAAGCAAGCCAGCTGATGCCCATCCCTGCCACTGAGCTGCTCCCAGCATCACAGCAGGCAGCGTGGCAGGGACGGGGAGAACCAGCCAGGAAACACCCAGCCCTCACCACGGAGCCTTCCAGCCCCTTCCCTCCAACGCCTTCCTTGGTCTTATCATTGACCACTGTTGCCCTGAAATGGGGTCAGAGCTCAGCAGGTTACGGAGGTGGGTGAACACCCTCTCTAGTAGAGCTTCTGGTATCCCTCATGGGCCCCCTTCTGAAAGCCTGGGGTGCAGCCTGGCTCTGTGCGGGGAAATGGCCCTTGGGCACTGTTCTCCTTAGGAAAGCCACAGTCACACACGAGGCACCCTGCCCTTCCCGACACCGGCTCGGCCCCTCCGGCTCACGTTTGCTTTGTTTTGCTTTGGTGAGAAGTCGGGGTACGTATAGCACCGCCAAACAAATAGTGCGTGTCCTGTGTGCTGTGGAACCCTGTCACACGTGGAGTAGCTGGGGAGGGCTCCCCACTGCCCCATGCCCCTGCACTGGAGGCCCTCTGTCTGGAGAGCCTTGTATCTCTGTGTGGTGGGCAGGGCTGGGTTTCAGGGGCTTGGGCCAGCCTGGAGGCTATTCCTGGGGTTGAATAGCCTCCCCTCCCCCGAAACACGGCCTGCCTCCTTTCCCTGTGGAGGCTTGCAGCTCACGAGAGTGGGTGGAAAGCTGTGGAAATGGGTTCCTGAGCCACTTAGGTAATAAATGAATAATGGCTGCTTTTTGCCCAGGCACCTGTGCCATGTGGATGTCACTGACTGGCTCCTGGGACTTCCAGACTACTCCTAGGCGTGGCCAATGGGAGGGAGGGAGGAAGGGGATGGGGCCGTCTCACCCCTGGCTCCCTCTCTGTGGGGTCATGTGTGGTAGGGTTGGATCTCTTGACCCAGGTCTCTCCTTCTGGGTCAGAAACTTCTCCCTCGTCCCTTCAGACTTGGGAGTGTGGTAACATCAGTTATCAGCCTTCACCTGTGGCTTTCTTTCCCGGTCCCCTCCTTGTAAACCACCTACTTATTAAACTCTCTTGGGTGTCTTAGTTTGAATGATCCATTAGTTTCCTCCTGGGACCCTCCTCCCAGCCACGCAGGACAGGGGCCATCTCCCTGCATCGTCACCATCCAGCTCCTTCCAGCCCGCTGGGTGGAAAATGACCTCTCGTGGGCAGACTTGGCGTTTGCTGCCTGCTGGCAGGAGTGCTTTCACATACCTCCGTTTGCCCCGTTTTCCCCATTCCTGTGTCTCTGCATCTTCAGAGTCATCTGTAGATGCTCTGATTTTTTTTTTTTAGATGGAGTTTTGTTCTTATCACTCAGGCTGGCGTGCAATGGTGCAGTCTCAGCTCACTGCAACCTCCACCTCCCAGATTCAAGAGATTCTTTGCCTCAGCCTCCCAAGTAGCTGGGATTACAGGCACCTGCCCCCACGCCCAGCTAATTTTTTGTATTTTTTTAGTAGAGAAAGTATTTCATCATGTTGGCCAGGCTGGTCTCAAACTCCTGACCTCTGGCAATCCACCTGCCTTGGCCTCCCAAAGTGCTGGGAATTACAGGCGTGAGCCACCTCACCCAGCCAAATGCTCTGATTTTTATGTTTGGTTTTTAACCCATTTAAAATTTTTGTGGGTATGATGTGAGCTAGAGGTTTAACTGTCTTTTATCTTTATTTTGTTTTGACATATGAATAAACCATTATCACCCCCTTCCCAATTGAGGTGCAACCTGCATTCAACCACATGTTGCATTCCTACCCACAGGCTCCGCGTCTAGCCCAGGCCACCCTATACATCAACTCATCTGTCCCTTCACAGCGCATGACTGATGCAGCCACTACAGTTCTGGGGAGCGCTTGTTATCTAGAAAGTCGAGATCCCAGTCCATGTTCTTTTACCTTTGGGGGCTTTAATTGAGATTAGATTGAATCCTAGATGACTTTGAAGAAATTCGACCCTTTGAGAGGTGGAGCAGAGTGGCAGAGGCTCTGGGACCAGACCACCTGGGTTTGAATCCCAGCTCTCCCCCAGCTGTGTGACAGCTGCAAAACTTCTCTCTCAGCTTCATTACCTGTAATGTGCAGTAATAATTACACTGATAATACTTGCAGGGTTGGTGTACAGAATGAATAAGCTAAGGGGTATAAAGTGCATATTAAATCAGACATTTCTTTTAAGATAAATTATTATTATATTTACTAATAGGAAGGAAAAACATGGTGCCGATGAAGCTGAGATATGCCCTTGACTGTAAAATGTGTCTGTTTCAGGGATGTTTCAATGCAGAAGGCGGAGATCTTAGAATCCACGCGGCAGGATCTGACTTTTACCACATTACAGGGTCTTCCCATTAAGGATTGGGATTTTTTTTTTTTGACACAAAGTCTCACTCTGTTGCCCAGGCTGGAGTGCAGTGGCATGATCTCAGCTCGCTGCAACCTCTGCCTCCTGGGTTCAAGCAATTCTCTTGTCTTAGCGTCCCGAGTAGCTGGGACTACAGGTGCATGCCACTATGCTCGGCTAATTTTTTGTATTTTTTTTTTAGTAGACACGAGTTTTCACCATGTTGCCCAGGCTGGTTGTGATCTCCTGAGCTCAGGCAATCCACCTGCCTCAGCCTCCCAAAGTGCTGGGATTACAGGCATGAGCCACCACACTTGGCTGGGATTTTTATCTTTATTTATTTAGAATTTCTATTTTTGTTAGCACTCAGCAAAACTTTGTAGAGTTTGTGTAAACAAACAAAAGTTTGTTATATGAACAAGAGTTTATACAAACTTTGTAGAGTTTGTATAAACTTTTTAGTGTCTTTAATAATTTTTGGGAAGGCAAAAGAGTCTTAAAGCCACAAAATTTGAGAACCACAGGTCTATATTAACAGAAAGGCTGAGAGCATCTTGACAGATGCTGGGAAAACAGCTAATCAAAGTCAGTACTGTTGATGATTTAAGGACATGAGGAGAAACTCACTAGCTGGCTGCTGGGGATTGAAGAGCACCTACGGCAGGCATCCCGCACGTGGGAAACCCCAGGAGGCAGCAGCTGAGCCCTGCCTCCCAGCCAGCATATCAGCCACAGCAAGGGAGGAGGGCAGACGAACCTATGACACAGAAGCAGAAATGAAAGACACGAATATTGAACCAGAGGAGGCAGTTCTGTGATTGCTCACCAACACTTGGAAAATTCCACTCGGTAAACTCAAGCAAACCCAATGAAAACTTATTAGCACAATTACAAGTTTAGCAAGTTGGCCAGATACACCATAAACATTATTTTAAAATCAAAGTTTTTGCTCCCATTACCATAACCCAATTAGACAACGGTTGAAAGCGTGGTTCTGTCTGAGAAGCACAGAAGGGGTTTAATGGAATCTGTGATTAAGAAAAAATTAGGCAAATAAACACATGGCAGATCGGGAGGTGAGCAGATGATTATTGCTCAACATTCTCTATATCTTTCTTGTGTCTGAAAAATTTCATAAAACAAAGAAGGCAATAGGGTAATTCCTCTCACGCCATTGGATGCCTGGAACCTCAGATAGGGCTGAGCCCTATAGATACTAAGCATGGAGAATATCTTTTTCCTCCTTCACTATTTTTATTTTTAAAGATGGAGTCTCGCTCTGTCACCCAGGCTGACATGCAGTGGTATGATCTCAGCTCACTGCAACCTCCACTTCCTGGGTTCAAGTGATTCTTCTGCCCCAGCTTCCTTAGTAGCTGAGGCTTCAGGCACACGCCACCACACCTGGCTAATTTTTTGTATTTTTAGTAGAGATGGGATTTCACCATGTTGGCCAGGCTGGTCTTGAACTCCTGGCCTCAGGTGATCCACTGCCTCAGCCTCCCAAAGTGCTGGGGTTACAGGCATGAGCCCCCGCGCCTGACCCTCCTTCACTATTTCACAGCTAACAGATTTGTTCCTACTGTACATTTTAGCAACCTCAGCATATGATTCTTTTCTTTCCTTATTAAGAACTTTCACCTTTTCACTTAAAGATGGCACTTTACGGCTTCTTTTTGGCATGCAAATGGAGCCTCACTGCTTTTGCCCATTGGGACCATTACTGAATAAAATAAGGGTTATGTGAACATGAGCACTGCACCATGGGCGGTCGTTCTCGTCACCAAGACAGCTACTAAGCAGCTAACAGGCCAGCAGCACGACAAGCGTGGAGACGCTGGACATATCCAGGATGTAACAGAGGACAGCACAAGATTTCATCACGCCACTCAGAACGACACACAGTCTAAAACTTATGAATAGTTTATTTCTAGAATTTTCTGTGCAATGTTTTTGGACCCCCATTGACATCCAGTAACTGAAACCTCAGAAAGTGAAACTGTGGATAAGGGAGCCTACCGTGAGAGTAAGAAAATTAGACTCTTAACTCTACGTTTTAAAGGTTTTTTGTTTCATTTTGTTCTATTTTTTTCCCTCTCCCTTATTTCCTCTGTCCCTGGGCTTCCTCTTCCTTGGGTTAAGGTTTTTGTTTTCACAGAGTATACCCTTGAGTAATTCTCTCAGAAAGGAAGATAGTGATAACATTGCGAAGCCCTTGCCTGTTTGAATGTTTCCTTTTGCTCTCAAGCCAGAAGGCTGGGTTTGGAACGGCAGATTCCACAGCATTTCCTCTCACAACTTTGCACGAGGGATCCGTGGTCTCCTGTCACCCGATGCTGCCACTAAGAAGGCTGACGTGGGTCTAGTTCCTCCTCCTCCTCCGTGGGGACCCTCTCTGCTCGCCTCACTCCCACTTTAGCCGTCGAGGCTCTTGCTCTCTCACTCTCTGGAAGCATCAGAGTCCCCCCTCTGTTTTCAGTTAACAGGAAACAGCCGCACGGTGTCTGTTATGGGCCTGTGTGCATTTGCTCTGTGCAGCACCTGGTGGGTTCATTGACTGAAGACCAGTGTCTTTCTGTGGCTCTGGAATGTCTGGCCAGTTTCTTTCTTCCTCTTGGCTGCTCCATGCTTTGAAGATGTCCACTCTCCAGGCAGGGGCACCTGAAGCTTCCCCAGATCTCCCACCTTTTCCCTCTCATCTCCTCCACTTTGCCCTTTAAGCTGAGTTCCTCAAGCAGTGCCTGCCTGATCTTCCTGCTTACTAATTTGCTCCTCATCTGTCTCTTTCTGCTTTTCAGCCCGTCTATTTTAAATTTCCACGATATCTAATTAGTTCTTTTATATAAAAGCCCATTCTTGCTTCATGAATAGATAACCTCTCTTATCTCTCCAAGGATAGTAATTATACTTATTTTTAAAAGTCTTCTGTTGACTCAATCAATGCTGCTTCCCTGGGCATCAGAGTTTCTGTTTCTGAGATGATGTCTCTCTTTTGTGGAGTCGTTTTTCCTACGTGCCTGGACCTGTGGGCAGCGTGCCTATGTCTGTCTGTACTTGCGAGCCCCTGTGTGTCTGCCACTGCTGTATATGCTCCTGTGCCTCTGATGGAAGATGGGGCAGAATAAGCAACCAGCTGAGCAGCAGGGAGTCACTCTCCCTGGGTTGCGAGTTCCTGTCTTTCATCGAGGTCAGTAGCCCTCTGGTCACTGCCCTGCCATGGCAACCACTCTGCTCGGCCTGAGGGTTCAGAGGCTCCCTGCTGCCTATCATGGCAGGAAGGAGCAGATGTTCAAGTTGCTGATCCCAACACAACAACTCAACCTATCACCCTGACTGTCGTCCACCCACCCTGGCCGTGACTTTGGAGCCGCAGGCTGCCGCTGCCACCATCTTAGAACACCTTCTGGGGTGTGGTTTCCTCCAACGTTGTTTCTTTGCATTTTTCTGTGATTGTAAAAAGGCTTTTAGTGGATCTTGCTTTTTTACAATCAATCTTTTTATGATTTTTTTCTTTAAAAAATCTTTTTCTGACACTGTGAGATTTTGATGGGGTTGGGGATATGCTTCGTTTGCCATTTGACTGAAGCCCAAGAATATCACTGAACACACCCTGAAGGGCATTCACCTGGATGCCCAAGGGACCCTTCTTCAGGACAGGTGAGGTACTGGCAGGTCCTCTGGATGGAGCAGCCACCGCCAAGATGCAGCATTCTTTCATTTGAATGATGCTTTTGGGTTGAGACTAAAACTTGCATCTGCTTGACATTCTGAGACCACACAACACGAGATACTCAAGATGCTTGATATGGTTTGGCTCTGTGGCCCCACCCAAATCTCATCTGGAATCGTAATCCCCATAATCCCTGCATGTTGAGGGCGGGACTTGGTGGGAGGTGACTGGATCATGGGGACCTCCATGCTGTTCTTGTGATAGTGAGTGAGTTTTCATGAGATCTGATGGTTTTATAAGGGGCTCTTTCCCCTTCACTTGTTCACTGTCTCTCACCTGCCAGCATGTAAGAGGTGCCTTTGCCTCACTCTCACTTCCCAGTGTGATTGTAAGTTTCCTGAGGCCTCTCCAGCCATGTGTAACTGTGAGTCAACTAAACCTCTTTCTTTTCTAAGTTACCCAGTCTCAGGTATGTCTTTATAGCAGCGTGAGAGCGGACTAATACAATGCTTAGGCTGTAAACATAGTAGACAACTCCTGGGCCTTTCTCTGAGCTGGGATGTGATATTTTCTCTCTGGCTGGAGCCTACAGTTTGCCCAGAGCTCCCCTTTTGCTCCTCAAGATGCTGGCCCTGTAGCTCCTATCTGTACAAATGTGGGAAAGGCTGGTTGATATTTTGGTTAGGCTGGGAATGGTGGCTCACACCTGTCATCCCAGCGCTTTGGGAGGCTGAGGTGGGAGGAGCTGGGAGTTTGAGATCAGCCTGAGGGACATAGTGAGACCCCATCTCTACAGAAAATTTTGGAAAATTAGCCAGGCACAGTGGCTCACATCTGTCATCCCAGCTACTCAGGAGGCAGAGGCAGTAGGATTGCTTGAGCCCAGGAGGTCAAGGCTGCAGTGAGCTATGATTGCACCATTGTACTCCAGCCTGGACAATGAAGAAATACTTTGTTTTTGTTTCAGTCAATCAATCAGTCAACAGACTCCCTCCTATTCCATATTAATGTAGTGTTAATGGCAACAGATGATTTATGCCAAAGAGGTGACAACATCAACCAGGCTAGACAAAGAGATTGGCACTAGGGATTCTGCAAGAGGTGACTATCTACAAGAACCTGGAATGGAACAAGAACCCTTAGCAATGCCCACAGAGTGACTGTTTTAGTCTGTTCTCACTATCTGGGACTGGGCAGTTTATAAATAATAGAGGTTTAATTAACTCACAGTTCCATAGGCTGTACAAAAGGCATGGGTGGGGAGGCCTTGGGAAACTTACAATTATGGTGGAAGGTGAATGGGAAGCAGGCACATATTCATATGGCAACAGGAGACAGAGAGTGAAGGGGGTTAGTGGTACACACTTTTAAACAACCAGATCTCATGAGAACTCACTATCATGAGAACAGCAAGGGGGAAATCCACTCCCGTGATTCAATCACCTCCCACCAGGTCCCTCCACCAACACTGAGGATTATAATTCAACATGAGATTTGAGTGGAAACATAGAGCCAAACCATATAATTCTACCCCTGGCCCCTACCCAAAGTCTCATGTCTTTCTCACATTTCAAAGCCAATCATGCCTTCCTAACAGTCCCCCAAAGTCTTAACTCATTCCAGCATTAACTCAAAAGTTCAAGTCCAAAGTCTCATCTGAGACAAGGCAAATCCCTCTTCCTATGAGCCTGTAAAATAAAAAACAAGCTGGTTACGTCCATGATACAAGGGGGTACAGGCATTGAATAAATTCTCCCATTCCAAAGGGGAGAAATTGGCCAAAACAAAAGGGCTACAGGCCCCATTCAAGTCCAAAACCTAGCATGGCAGTCATTAAAGCTTAAGGCTCCAAAATAATCTCCTTTGGCTCCATGTCTCACATCCAGGCAACACTGATGCAAGGAGTGGGTTCTCAAGGCTTTGGACAGTTCCATCCCTGTGGTTCTGCAGGGCAAAGCCCCCGCAGCTGCTTTCACAGACTGGCATTGAGTGCCTGCAGCTTTTCCAGGTGAATGGTGCAAGCTGTCAGTGGATCTACCATTCTGGGGTCTGGAGAATGGTGAAACTTCTCTCACGGCTCCACTAGGCAATACCCTGGTGGGAACTCTGTGTGGGGCCTTCAACCCCACATTTCCCCTCCGTGCTGCCCTGGTAGAGGGTCTCCATGAGGGCTCCACTTTTGCCGCAGACTTCTGCCTGGACATCCAGACATTTCCCTGCATCCTCTGAAATCTAGGCAAAGGTTCCTAAGCCTCAATTCTTGCCTTCTGGGCACCCACAGGCCTAACACCACATGAAAGCAACCAAGACTTGGGGCTTGCACCCTCTGAAGCAATGGCCAAGCTATACCTTGACCCCTTTTGGCCACAGCTGGAGCTGGAGTAGCTAGGATGCAGAGCACCATGTCCAGAGGCTGCACAGAGCAGCAGGGCCCTGCGCCTGACCTACTGTGTTTCCCTCCTAGGCCTCCAGGCCTGTGATGGGAGGGGCTGCCTTTAAGGTCTCTGAAATGCCCTGGAGGCTTTTTCCCCATAGTCTTGGCTATTAACATTTGGCTTCTCTTATGCAAATTTCTCCAACCTTGAATTCCTCCCCAGAAAATGGATTTTGCTTTTCTATCACATAGTTAGGCTGCAAATTTCCCAAACTTTTATGTTTTGCTTTCCTTTTAAATGTAAGTTCCAATTTCAGACCATCTCTTTGTGAATACATATAAGTTATATGCTGTTAGAAGCAGCCAAGTTATGTCTTGGATGCTTTGCTGCTTAGAAATTTCTTCCATCAGATACACTAAATCATCTCTTTCAAGTTTAAAGTTCAACAGAATTCTAGAGCAGGGGCACAGTGCCACCAGTCTCTTTGCTAAAGCATAGCAAGAGTGACCTTTACTCTAGTTCCCAATAAGTTCCTCATCTCCATTTGAGACCTCATTCGTCTGGCCATCTCTGTCCATATCAATAGCATCAATATTTTGGTCAAAACCATTCAACAAGTCTCTAGGAAGTTCTAAACTTTCCCTCATTTTCTTGCCTCTGAGCCCTCCAAGCTGTTTCAACTTCTTGCCCGTTACCCAGTTCCAAAGTCACTTCCACAATTTTAGATATCTTTATGGCAATGCCCCACTTCTCTGGTACCAATTTTTTATATTAGTTCATTTTCACACTGCTATAAAGAACTACCTGAGACTGGGTAATTTATAAAAAAAAAAAGAGGTTTAATTGACACACAGTTTTGTAGGCTGTACAGAAAGCATGGTTGGGAAGGCCACAGGAAAGTTACAATCATGGTGGAAGGTGAAAGGGAGGCAAGCATATCTTCACATGGTGGCAGGAGAGAGAGAGAGGAGAGAAGTGCTGCACACTTTTAAACAACGAGATCTTATGAGAACTCACTCACTGTCACAAGGACAGTGTATTAGTCTGCTCTCACGCTGCTAATAAAGACATACCCAAGGCTGGGCAATTTATCAAAAAAAAAAAAAAAAGAGGTTTAATGGACTCACAGTTCCACTTAGCTGGGGAGGCCTCAGAATCATGGCAGAAGGCGAAGGGGGAGCAAAGTCACATCTCACATGGCGGCAGGCAAGAGAGCATGTGACAGGGAACTCCCTTTGATAAAACCATCAGATCTCACAAGACTTATTCATTATCATGAGAACAGCAGAGGAAAGACATGCCCCCATGATTCAATTACCTCCCACTGGTCTCTTCCCCAATATTGGGAATTATAATTCAGCATGAGATTTGGGTAGGACACAGATCCAAACCGTATCAGTGACCTTGGCCGTCTTACCATGCTGAGACCCTTCAATCCCAGACCTGTTCTCCCAGGACCAAACAGGCCTTTGGAAATGCCAGCCCTTCCAAGACATCCTGTCGCTCCAGATATTGACCAGTGCCACCCAGAAAGATATCCTCATCAGCACTGTAGCTCATGCTACCTCCTCACCTCCTACGTGACACAGACCATCTCTGTCCTGGTCATTTTAATTCGCCCTTTCCCCAGGGCTTTATGGGGCCAAGTCTCTTCATAACTTGATCAGCAGAGGGAAAATTGGATCAGGGTGTGCAGAGCGCTGCCCGCTTCTTACTTTGTGAATGTCAGAGGCCCCAGGGCACAGAGACCTGCTCATTTCCAAAGTCTCATCTTTGAAAAGCAGATGGCAAGGCTTAGGCTTGATTGAATTTGTGTTTATGTATGTGATGCATTTGATTGTAGCTGGAGGGAGCCTGCCTCATCCAATAGCTAATTTGGCCCATCAACAGGGTTTGAACCTACTCACCTGTTAGAAACTATTTGTTCCACAGCGGCAGTTGTGCCTTTGGTTGGTGGATAACAGCCAGCATCTGAGCAGCCCCCGTGACCAAGGCCTTTTGAACCCAGGGGTTGATTTCAATTAGGAAGCCCGATGATCCTGGCTGCACAGCCCCAGCTCTAGGGACTGATCCTAGAGAACCGTGGATACAAGTGCATGGGGTTGGCAGACAAGAGCGAGAGTCACACCACTGTCACTCATAGTTTAAGAAGCCATCAACCCACATGTTTATCAACAAGGAGCTGGATAAATCAGAGACCATGCACAGAGTAGGACACTTGAGAGCTGTCAAAGGGGGAGGCAGCACTGAGCATGTGTACTCGAGACATATCCAACCTGCATGTGGAAAACACCAGGGGCAGGACAGTGTGTGCAGGACAGTGTGTGCAGGACAGTGTGTGCAGGACAGTGTGTACAGAACAGTGTGTACAGGACAGTGTGTGCAGGACAGTGTGTACAGGACAGTGTGTGCAGGACAGTGTGTACAGAGCAGTGTGTACAGAGCAGTGTGTGCAGGACAGTGTGTGCAGGACAGTGTGTACAGGACAGTGTGTGCAGGACAGTGTGTACAGGACAGTGTGTACAGAGCAGTGTGTGCAGGACAGTGTGTGCAGGACAGTGTGTGCGGGACAGTGTGTATGGGACAGTGTGTACAGAGCAGTGTGTACAGAGCAGTGTGTACAGGACAGTGTGTACGGGACAGTGTGTACGGGACAGTGTGTACAAAACAGTGTGTGCAGGACAGTGTGTGCAGGACAGTGTGTACAGGACAGTGTGTGCAGGACAGTGTGTACAGGACAGTGTGTGAAAATGGTGATGGCTCCTCAAAATTAAAAGTAGAATTCTCACAGGGTGCATCCATGCCATTTCTGGGGACACTCTCAAAGGAACTGACAGCACGATTCAAAGAGGCATTTGCACACCCACCAGCATGATTCACAACAGCTAAAAGATGGAAGCAACCCAACCGTCCATCTCCTGATGATGAACAAACCTAGTATGGTCATTCATACAATGGACTCCTCTCTAGCCTTACAAGGCAAGGAAGCACTGACACACACTGCAACCCGGATGAACCTTGAGGGCAGTACGCTCAGTGAAACAGACCAGACACAAAGGACGAATCCTGTATGATGCTATGTGTATGTGGTCTCAGAGTCATCAAAATCCTAGAGACAGAACGTAGAAGGGCAGCTGCCTGGGCTGGGGGAGGGGGATTAAGGAGATGTTGGTTTCATGGGGACAGGACTTCAGTTTGGCAAGATGAGGCGTTCTGGAGACACACGGTGGTGATGATTGCACAGGAATGCACTTGACACCACTGCACTGTACACTTACAGTGGTCAAGACGGGACATTTTACACGATGTCATAAATAAATGATAAACAAGTAAAAATTTTCACATAATAAAAAGCTGTTCTGAAAGATGACGTATCAGCTGTTAACGGTAGTCATATCTGAGGAAGCGATTCTGCGCTGCGTTTTTCAGGCACGTCTGGATGTTTATAACTCCTTCTGGGATCAGTGACCCCTTGGTTTTGGCACAGAGCTTCAAGGCCAGTGGATGCCTCTGGTCCAGTAGCCAGGAAGGCTTTCCATGGTGCTCTGGGCACCTCTGTGACCTGCCTGAGCCCAGCCCTCATGCTGATCCCACTGCAGCCACCCTGCTGGGTGCCCCCAGCCCTGGACATCTCGAGCCGTGGGACGCCCCATGACTCACACTCTCAAGCCCCCCACACTTCTGAGCAGACGAGGGGTGTGGTGCCACCTCCACCTCCTCAGGCAGGATATGCTTTTTGTTTGTTTGTTGAGAGACAGGGTCATGCTCTGTCATTCAGGCTGAAGTGCAGTGGTGCAGTCATGGCTCACTGCAGCCTCAAACTCCCGGACTCAAGTGATCCTCAAGTGATCCTGCCTCAGTCTCCTGAGTAGCTGGGACTACAATCTTGGCCCACAGTGCCTGGCTAACAGAGCTCACCACCATGGAGGGAGCCCTTACTAAGCGCAGATGGTCTAGCCCTGGCCTGCACTGACTCGGGGAGCCGCCAGCCCCAGGACATGTGCGTGTGGTTCTATCACTGTCCCCATAAGCCCAGGAAATGAGATACAGAGGTGGAGGAATATGCACCTGCCTCTGTCTTTGTCATGATTACTTCTCTGGGGCAAGGACCACGTCCCTCCCAGTGACACTCAACTAAACGTCAAGGGACAGCGCTCTGGAGCCTGAGCCTCCACATCGCCTGCCCCCCGGCGGGACCTCAGATGCCCCCCTCAGCCCTGGGCATGGAGGCAGGTGGATGCCCTGCTGAGCCTGCGAGGCGCTGCCCTTCAGCGTCTCTTGGATCAGGTTTCCAAGAACACCTGGCCCCAAAACGGGCATGGGGGGTGGGACGAGGGCTGACTGACCGCTCAGACCTTGGAGCCCAAGTTCCATTCTCAGCTGAGGCCCAGGGAGTCAGGGCAGGTCCGGGGGTCCTGGGTTGGGTGACACCGTCCTCAGCCGCATAGGGCCTGTCCGTGTCCCATGCAGTGTGGCAGCCCCATGCTCCAGGGGCTGGTGGTCAAGTGCCCATGAGCCCTGAGTGGGGGTCTGAGGGCGGGTCACTGGCATTGCAGCCTTTGCCAGGCAGCTCACTCGACCCCTGCCCGCCCACTCCGAGGCTGCCACAGCCCCCATCTTGAGAGTCAGCAGAGCCTGCATGGAACTGCCCAGGCCAGCCCTCCTCTGCAGACTCCATGGATAACAGATGCCACGCCCTTCTAGGCTTGCCACTCTGCAGCCACCACCTATGACCACGGAGCCCCGGCCAGTACTTGTCTCCAGGCTTCAGCATCCTGAGTTGTAAAATGGTGACAGTCAAGGCCTCCGTGGGACCTGGAAGGGCTGGGTGCCCTCACTCACGAGAACGCCCAGTACCTGCATCCTCGTCTAAGGAAGAGGCAGGTGGGCTGCGGACGCGGTTCGTATGAGCCTGTGGACACAGAGGGTGTCTCGGGACTTGGGAGCCCAAACCACAGCCTGGTGACAGCTGTCCCACATGGGGCTCCCGCTGCACACTGGCACGGTGCAAAGGGCATTGCCCCCCAATCCTCACCACAGCCCCCATCTCCTGGGCCCACCCAAGGCAACAGGTACCCCACAACTTCCTGCGTCTCTGCCCCCTGCTCCCTGGGGTGGGCTTGGCTGTGGGAGTGGGCCTGGCCCACCAGTGGGCAGCTCCCATGCTGGGCTCTGATGTCCCAGGAGCATCCTTCTCTCAGTGAGGGGCAGGGGTGGGAAGGTGAGAGCTCGGCTTCTTCACCCTTCAATGTGACGGTTTAGGGGTGTTCCGTGGTCTCTCCAGGGTCCCCTTGCGACTGAGTCCCCACTGCCCTTGGTGGAAGCTGATTGTGAAGGTATGCTTCATGAGTGTTCTCGCTCCCCTGCCCACCCCTCTCTGCACGCTCTGAGCTCCCCTTCCACACAACCTGCTCACATCCAGACCCTTGCCTCAGCGTCTGCTTTTGGGGCAACAGAAACCATAACTTAGGGTACAGGGCGAAAAGAAGGGAACACAGCTCCCGACCTAAAGGAGGTGAGCTGCTGCACTTGGGGGTCCTGCCAGAGTGTGATGGCACCAGCGGAGGCCAGGAGAGGAGGCTGCTCGCCCTGTGCTCGCATTTCCTGTGGCCACTGTAACTAATGACCAAAAACTCTGCAGCTTAAAACTACATGATTGTTTTATCTGAAGGCTCTGGAGGTCAGAAGCTCTAAAATCACGGTGTCTTTAGGGCTGGATTCTTCTGGGGGCTCTGGGGGGAATCTGTTTCCACCTTTTCCAGCTTCCAGAGGCCTTCACGTCCCTTGGCTCACGGTCCCTGCTCCGTCTTGGAAGCAGCCTCCTCTCCTCGGACCACACCCTTGCATCTCCTTCTCCCTTTCATATGTAGGACCTTTGTGATGACATGGGGCCCACCTGGTCCATCCAGGCCCACCTCCCACCTCCCACCTCCCACCTCCCGCCTCCCACCTCCCGCCTCCCGCCTCCCACCTCCCACCTCCAGGTCTTAACCTAATGACACCGAAAGTCCCTTCCCCAGGCAGCCTACCCGACTCACAGGGATTTGGACGTGGCCACTGGGAGGCATCCCTCTATTGCACCATGTGCCAGAGGCTTGGCGAGATTCCGGGGAGGAAGGTGGATTCTCACACTCTCCCAGAGCCCCGCGGGCCAGAGCCCTGCCTGTCAGACCCTGTGATGTCGGTGGGTGCAGCAGCCCCCGAGATGGATGCGGGTGAGGGCAAGCAGGGCTGTCTCTCAATCCCTTACTGCGTCGGTCCATTCTGGGTCAACAGTAGGTCAACCTGTGGATCTCCGAGGTGACTGGGCTCACCAACAGACGAGCTGCAGCCTCAGGAAGAGGAGGCCTGGCCGGTGGGAGCTGGGGGGGGGCAAGACCAGCAGCTCCAAGTGCTGGTGCCGGCCGCGCAGGGCCCAGCCTCTGCAGCCAGAGGTCGGTGCCAGGGCTGGTCCCGGGCAAGATGGCCATCAACATGAGGAAAGCTGGCTTGGGGCTGTGGGGACTGCCCTGGTGTCATAGGGCCGGCAGGTTTCAGGGCCTCTCTGTCCATCTGGTGCCCACAGCTACCCTGTGGCTTGGGAGTACTCTGGAGCTACTGACCCACGACCGTCCTGGCAGTGTGTTGCCTTCAGAAAAGCTACAAATTCGAAAATCAGGCACATGCACCTCCCACTGAGCTGCTCAGAGAGAGGAGCAGTCACGCATCCTCAGAGAAAAGAAGCAGGACTCAGAAGTGGCTTCCCTGCAAGATGCCTCAGGGCCCTGCACGCCTCAGCCCCAAGATTGAGACCAACTTACTGGAAGGGTGTGTGTGTGTGTGTGTGTGTGCGTGCACGTGCATATGTGTGTAAAACTGTGAGTGTGTGAGCATGAGCTCAGAGCTGGGGGTGCAGGCCATGCTGGTGTGAGGATCCGCGTCTCCGTCATCCCTCTTGCTGACCCCTGTGTACAGAGGAGAGATGGAGGCCAGGGAGGCTGTGCCTTGCCCATGCCAGCCGCCCGCCAGTGACAGAGTGGAGGCCTTGCTCCCAGTAGGGCTGCTCTGGGCACACAGGGGTGGCCTGGCAGGCCTGGAAGCCCCGGCCCAGGAGCCAGCCAGGGACTCCCGGGTTCTGCTTCCCTGGGGGCTTCTATGGGCACATCACTGGGGCCCACAATACGGTCCCTTCTGGGATCAGTGACCCCTTGGTTTCGGCACAGAGCTTCAGAGCCAGTGGGTGCCACTGGTCCAGTAGCCAGGAAGGCTTTCCGTGGTGCTCTGGGCACCTCTGTGACCTGCCCCGAGCCCAGCCCTCATGCTGATCCCACTGCAGCCACCCTGCTGGGTGCCCCCAGCCCTGGGCATCTTGAGCCGTGGGATGCCCCATGACTCACACTCTCAAGCCCCCCACACTTCTGAGCAGACGAGGGGTGTGGTGCCACCTCGACCTCCTCAGGCAGGATATGCTTTTTGTTTGTTTGTTGAGAGACAGGCTCATGCTCTGTCATTCAGGCTGAAGTGCAGTGGTGCAGTCATGGCTCACTGCAGCCTCGAACTCCCGGGCTCAAGCGATCCTCCTGCCTCAGCCTCCTGAGTAGCTGGGACTATAGCCTTGTGCCACCGAGCCTAACTAATTTGTTTTTATTTTTATTTTGGTAGACACTGGTTCATGCTATGTTGCCAAGGTTGGTCTCGAATTCCTGGGTTCAAGCCATCCTCCCCTCTCTGCCTCCCAAAGTCCTGGGATTATAAAAATGAGCCACCAGGCCCAGCCCAGAATGTGCTTCTTAGCCTTCATACCACAGCTCCTATACTCAGGACGAGGAGGGACATAAGAGGACGTTCCCCAAGGGGACAGTGTCACCCTAGAGTGGCCTCCGTGGTGGATACAGTCACCATCTCCCCACAGCTCCCAATCCATCCCATCACATGCCAGGTCTAGGCACCGCCATCAGCTTGATAGTTTAATTCTTCCTGCCAACAGGAGGTCCCTAAGAGCCTGAGCCACAGGTGAAGGATAGTGCTGTCCCATGGCCAGGCCCCGTTGTCGCTGGGGAGTGGCCCGGCCTGTTCGCCCACCCAGCTCTGGTCTGCGCTCCAGTCACTCCACTCAGGGCTCTCACTGCCCCGGGTTAGGACATCAGTGGGAGCCAGCCTCATGTGGCAGGGGCGATGGGGAATTATAGCCTGCAAAGCCAATGGCATCAGAGAGATGCGGGAAAGCAAAGGGCTTATTCAAACGCTGAAATTGGTTCTAAATGAGGTCAGCCGTCGATGAGCCTTGGAGGGAAGCCAGGCGCTGAGTAGCAGGAATGTGGCTTATTTCCTGACACAGTGGCCATGACACCCTAGGCTACCCCAGCCTCCCCCACCCCCACCCACGCCTCTGGAGGGCAAGGTGCACCCAGACACCAGAGCAGGGCCAGCCGGGGTGGGAACAGGGAGGAAGGCCCCCTTAGGACACCACAGGGAGGCCTGTGCCCACCCGAGAGAGCACCTGGCAGGCAGGTGTCACCTCTGAGGAGGGTGAGGGCAGGAGGAGAGCTGACCGCTGCTTCCTTACCCTGGGGTCGGATTGCTCCCTTTTTAAAATCCATTAATTCAAGGAAGGGCATAGCCACCGGCCATCCGATTGGATCCGCTCCCTCCCGCCCGGCCCCAGCCTCTGCAGATTTTCTCTGTGGCTGCATTTCTCATTAGAGTGTCCCTTCCTCCTGACTCCAGTGGAATTTTTCTGACCTTGGCTGCCAAGGTGTACAGCCCCCTCCAGCTCAGGGCATCCTCTTTGGGGTCCCTGACCCGGGCACTGGCCTGCCCTGTGCCGCTGGGGGCTGTGTGAGCTCAGGCACATCTGTTGTCTGGCCTCTCTGAGGCTGCCTCTCCTGTGTCTGAGACTGGGATGATCGCACACCCAGGCGCCCAAGGCCGGCCAGGATGGAGGGGGCAAAGCAGGGCAAGCCCTGGTGCAGCCTGACTTGTGTCTCCTGCTCCTCCCTCAGGCTTGGTCATTATTTCAGAATCAGCTGAATCATTTCTGTCAAATGCAAGAGGAAACCTGGTTTTGAGTTGGATAAAGAAAATATCTTTTGATTCCTGTTAAAAATAAACATGTGTGCCTAACACTGCTGTGGACGAGACTGCACCTGCTGTCCCTCCCTGGAGCTCCCAGTGGCTGTGGGTCTCTCGCGTGTCCAGGAGAGGAGCGAGGCTGGGAGGTGCGGTGAGCCGCTTGAGGGCTGGCAGCTTCAGGGGCTCTGCCTCCCAGGCCTCGCTGCCTCTCACTCCCCAGAACCGCTGGGTTGACAGAAGCTGGAGGGATCAATTGTCCTTGTCATCCAACTTCCTCCGTCTGCAGATGGGGAGGAGGCGCTGGGCTGGAAAGTGCTTCTCTGAGGATGCCAGCTGCGCATTCAGGAGGGCGGAGCAGGATGTGACCCCAGAGCCCTGGAGGAGCAGGGGGAACGCCTGGGGTCTCGCTGCTCCCGAGGGGAAGAGAGGCATCCCCTCCCCACAACTCAGGCCCCAGCTGGTGCTCACTTAGCCTGTTGCCTAGCTGGAGCCACCTGGGTGGCCAGCAGGCCACTGGGAGGACTCACCCCTGAGCTGGGTGTGCTGTGGAGCCCCCGGCCCCTACCTCTGCCTCTGCTGGCTTTAGTCATCCCATGCTGGAAACACAGAGCCAGCCCACCCTCAAGGCTCTTCATGTCAATGGCTGGCTGTGGCCGCTCCCCGATCCCAGGAGTGAATGTCCAGGATGTGCTGTTATCTCAATGCGAGACACCTGCTTACGTGGCACAGACGAAGAGGTTTCGGAAATAATCTGAGTCATGGAGGCGGGGTGCTCTCCGGCGAGGGAAGTGGCACGTCCTGATGGGAAAGCCAGGCCTTCAGAGGCTGAGACCCTTTCGGGGGGCTCGGCAGAGAACTCCCAAGAGTGTCTTTCCCCTGTCCTGGGAGTCAGTGTCACGCCAGTGCCACACTCTGTTGCAGAGGTGCTCATGCCCTTGGTCCTCACCTGCCTGGGCTGCGGATGGGGGTGAGCGGTGCCCCTCTGGGTGCAGTCAGTGGGGAGGGGCTCATGGCCTGCACTTGCTTTGCAGGATGGCCTGGCCACTGTGGGGCAGAGAGGCACCGCCTGCCAGGGCCAGGGGAAGGCTGGCAATTTCTCGAAATTTCATGCTCATGCAAAGACGGTCATTCCCTTTCACAGCACAGAGCTCAGAGCTGAACCTGCCTCCAGACCTGCCGTCATGGATATTTGAGGGCTGAAATGTCGACATCGTCATGGATATTTGAGGGCTGAAATGTCGACATCGGCCTATGACATTAATGTGCCCCTGAGGGTAGACTCTGGGTTTCTCTAAAGAGGAGAAATAAGAGGAGAAAAAAGGAAGGGAGGGAGGGAGGACGGAAGGGAGGAGGCTTCTGGTTCAGCTGGAGCGGTCTGTCAACCCAGCCTGGTGGGGTGGAGCTGGGAGGATCAAGCAGAATGTCCTAGAGGCGGCCAGTCCGCTGCAGGGGAGGACAGGAGGGAGTCGTGCTGCGTGAGACTGGCCCTCGCGCCCATCGGGGGATAATGGCAAAGGTCCTCCGGCAGGTGTGGGAGAACAGTGCTGGGGCCGGCAGCCCTGGCAGGGTTCAGATTCGGGCCAGATCTGCTCTGGGCAAGAGGAATCTGTGGGTTTGGGAGCTTCAGAGACAGGGGAGCAGGCCCATCACCCACCCTCTTTTCCTTCAAGGCAGTCACCCCCAGCAGTGCACCCAGCAGCCTTCCTATCCCCTGTGCACCTCCGGTTCCATCTGTCCGCAGCGATGCACCCCACGCCCATGTCCCCCGCCCCCTGCAATGCTCTCACGCCTTCTGGAGCAGCCGTGGTGCCAGCTGGAGACTGTGGGAAAATTGAGAGGAGACAAAAGTGGGAACAGCAGGCCGTGGAGAGTGTCTAAACACAGGGACTATTTGGAGATTGTCTTATTTTTGGTTTGAAATGGGCCCACCCGCTAGTGTTGTACAAACGGCTCTGCTCGCTGGGCCAGGCCCGCAGTGGCTATGGGCCCATCCTTCACCGTCAGCCTGGAGCAGCCCCTCGGACCTCAGCCTGCTGGTCAGTGGGTGGAGGTGGCTCAGACACCACCCCACTGGGGACTGTACCAGACGGCCTGTGAGGCAGTCAGCCGGCTCCGGGCTAGGGGGCATCTGAAAGGCTTCTTGGCTGCAGGGTGGGGTCTGCTTTTGGGACAGCTCTTCAGGGCCATCTCAGAAGGGACAGCACCTGCCTGTCTGCTTCAACCCCCACTGACAACGTCCATGTATCATTAGCGCTAATTAGCGGAGGGCAGCAGGCAGAGTGCTTGGCCTGGGGCGAAGGCTTGTGGGAGGGACAATTGAATTCCCCACCAGACAAATGTGATTACCCTTGCTGCCTGGACCCACCCCATGCAGGACTGGGGCATAAATGGCCAAGTGGGACCGGAGAGCTCACCCCAGTCATGCAGGCCCCTGGTCGTTGCTGTCACTGGGCCAGCCTGCCCGGCCCCAGCATGCGGGAGGCGGCCTCCATGTATGGCACGGCAGTGGCCATCTTCCTGGTCATCTTGGTGGCCGCATTGCAGGGCTCCGCTCCCACTGAGAGCCGCCTGCCCTACCACATTCTCCTGGACCCCGAGGGGTCCCTGGAGCTCTCATGGAACGTCAGCTATGCCCAGGAGGCCATTGACTTCCAGCTCCTGGTGCGGCGGCTCGAGGCTGGGGTCCTGTTTGGGATGTCTGACCGTGGCGAGCCCGAGAACGCAGACCTGGTGGTGCTCTGGACCGACGGGGACACTGCCTATTTTGCGGTAAGTCTCTCTTCCCTGCTAGATCTCCAGAACTTTCCTGACCTGGCACCCCAGCTGGCCGTCTTTCTACACTCACCCTCCTTAGCCCAGAAAGTTTTCTGCCACCACTCAGTGTTTGAGTTGACTCCGCTCTGAGCCAGGTCTGCACCCGAGTTTGGGCATCATGGGGATGTCAATCTGAGGATACAATAGGAAAGACATGCTTTCCATGGTCCCTGACTGCCCACCCCAGATCATGGGACCCAGCAATCCCAGGGAATGGAACTACGTACAGAGGACGCACACACCACACAGACTCCTGCCACTCCACACCCCACACGTGCGTGAGCACAGATCCCACGACCCCTGGTCCTATACCACGTCCCCAGAGCAAACATGCCCACCAACGTGGGCCAGGTGGTGGCTCACGGCCAGGCAGAGCGTGACGCCTGCGCACCCACAGGATGCAGCCCGACCCACTGTGCTTGCACCCATGGACCCACTGAGCAGGGCAGACACGCTGCCCTCACCCACGGGCGCGGAGCAAAGCCCACAGGGCTCAGCCGGAACTGTTGGGATGGGCTCTGACTCCCTTCCTTCCAAATTTACCTCCACTCTTGTCCCACAGGGTGGAGAAAGGGGAAAAGTTTCCCTTCAAACTGGAGAGGACTTTAGGCCCTTCCACAAGCTGCAGGGGTCCCCGAAGTGGGCGAGCCCATAGCCTACCATGTGTCCCGCTCTCTCCTTCCTTCCAATATGGGACTGGCCACCAGGGCCCCTTTGTGCATGAAACCCAACTCTCTCCACATAACCGACAATGGAGGGCCAACAGAGTTCTGTGTCCCAAGGCAGGAGGTGCTTGCTTTATCTGTGAGCGCAGAGCTGGAGCCAGCGGAGCGGAGTCTGTGTGGGGCGCCTGGCCTCAGCTCTGTGCCTTGGTGTCACCATAGGGTGGTAGGGCGGACAGTCCCTCTCTGCCTTTTTGGGTTTCGTGAGCTCATGAGGGCAGACAGTGGCTGCTGTTTCTGGACCTGAGCTTACCCCCTCCAATCCCCACGACTCAGCCGAGAGACCCTTGCCCATGTCACCGGTCAGGCTTAGAGCCACCCAGGTAGGGTGGGTGGAGCTGCCTGGGAAGGGCCCTGCTCTGACCCACGGGGCTGCACAGACTCCCTGCAAAGACACTCTGGGGCTCAGGGCCAGCTGAGAAAGACCTGGGACAGCCCTGGTTCTGAGCCATCAGCCGTCTGGAGGAGCAGCTGAGCCCCTTCGCTGGCAGTTTGGAGTCCTTCGTTACTCTGCCCGAGGCACCCTGAATACAGGAGTATTCGCTCCTCTCTGGGGCAGCGTCCCCCTGCCTGCCTTTCCCGGCTGCTAGGGAAGCCAGAGGAAGCCAGGTGACTGCCTTTCCGTGCCCTGGCAAGGTTAATTTGCACAACAAATTCCTATGAAAACAAATGTCAGCCTTGTTATTCCTCCCTAAGCAATATGTTCAACTAATACCGGCTCGATTTCCAGCTGAATTATCACAGGTGAACTTTCTGCCTCTGTTGAAAATGAGGCTCTCCCCGGCAGGGCTACATTGCATGGCTTTTTTCTCTAGGGAAAATTTGGCAACATCTTTCGCAGATTTCTTTTTTCTCAAGGAAATGAAGAGAAGATGTTTTAGCCCTGAATGTAAGATTAAAAAGAAACAAAACCCGAAGTCCTTACTGCCAAGGGCCCGTGGGATGCTTGAGTGTGAAGAGCAGCCTGTTCGTCTGGGAAAACTCTTCCCTGTCTCTCAGTGGGTCTCCCTGGCGGTCTTCCCCCCCTGAGACCTGGCCTGGGGCCACCATGTCCCTGCCCCTTAGGGCCCAGTGCAAGGGGAGGAGATGTGGGTGGGGAGGGCAGAGGACGCCGATCCAGATCCCAGGAAGCATCCTGTGAGAATGCAGTGGGTATGATTCCTCCCTGGGCCTCAGTTTACCTTCTCCAAGCAGGGCTGGGACTAGGGTAAGGGGAGCAGTGCCTAGGCAGAGTTTAAGGTGGTGCTTCGGGCTGGGTGTGGTGGCTCATGCCTATAATTCCAGCACTTTAGGAGGGCTTGGCAGGAGGATCGCTTGAGGCCAGGAGTTCAAGACCAGCCTGGGCAGCATAGTGAGACCGAGACCCTATCTATACAAACAAAAATAAAAAATTACACACACACACACATAAAGTACTAAAGCAGCGCTTGCTTTCAGGGTTGTGCCAGTGCAGGTGGGCACCTGGGAGCAATCCCCACCTTACTGTGGCGCCCTGGTTTCTCTCTCCCTTCCAGTTCATGTCCCACCCTGTCCCTGACTCTCCCCTTTCTGAGGCTCGGCACCCCTCCCCCTTGCCTGATTGAGAGCAGCACTGGCCTGAGGCCCTCGTTCCCAGTCCTGGTGAGGCCTTGGGAGCCTGGGGCACCTTCTTAAGAAGCTCAGTGTCCCAACCCCCACCCCCATGGCTCATAGAGCCTGTGACCGGCTGGCCAGCGAGAGCCCTGGTTCCTGGCTGCAGAGGAGGGGAACACCGTTGGGGCTCAACGCCACTGTCTCCAGGCAGAAAGGGGCATAGGAGGTGTGAGCGGAGCCCCAACCCCACGACACAGGGACTGAGGCCCGGCCTCCCCGGCTGGGCGGACAATGGACACCGAGCTCTGCCGGGGAATGCCCTCTTCCCCTGTGGATCCGCCCGGCTTGGCTCCTGTGTGCCTGAAGCCCAGTGCTTGTCTCTGCAGGATGCCTGGAGTGACCAGAATGGGCAGATCCACCTGGACCCCCAGCAGGACTACCAGCTGCTGCAGGTGCAGAGGACTCCAGAAGGCCTGGTCCTGCTTTTCAAGAGGCCCTTTGGCACCTGCGACCCCAAGGATTACCTCATTGAGGTAGGGGTGGCCCCGAGCACCCAGGAGAGCGTGGGCTGCGTGGGCATGCCACCTGTACCAATGTCATGGTACCTTTCCTGTCCTGATAAGTCTGGGGCTATGGCCTGGCCAGCTACGACAGAGAAAGCCTAGGAGGGTGGCCCAGAGGCAGTGGCGGGGCCGGGGCGCTCAGGACGGGGTTTCCAGATGCGGGGCTTGTGCTGGGGCCTCTCCCTTTGGGTTAGATCTTTCTCCTGGGTGTCTCTTTCCTCCTGGTCTCATCAACGTCAGGTGGGATTCGGAACCCAGGCGACCCAGCTTTCCAACCCGGCTCTGTCGCCAGCTTGCTGTGAGGTTCGGGGCAGATCCCTGCCTCCTCTGGACCTCACTTTGCCCATCTGTAAAATGGGGATGGGAACTAGACGATCTGTGAGTCCTGACCAACTCTGGGAGCTCATGGCCACAGAACCTTGAAAAAACCCTAGGCTCCTTATGCTGCTTTGAGTCCTCCCATCTGTTAGGAAAAGCAACCCACCTTCCCCTTGAAGACGAAACCCTTTTAACTCTAGTTTACCTTGACTCCTTTTGTCTTGTGTAAGTAATGCTTTGGCGTGGCAGTGGCAGGGGCTGGCAGTTAGGGTCAGGTCTTAATCCATGCAGGGGGGCTGAGTGACCACATAGGAGGCCAGTGCCATCGAAAGATTTATTGCATGTCCCGGGAGGAGGGGCACCTGTGCCGTGCAGGGCCACTGGGGAGCCCTGAGTTTGGTCAGGAGGCAGACACAGGAGCCAGGGCAGAGCCCAGCCCTGAGCTTTCTTGGGGGTTCCATGGGAAAGTCCAGGCAGGGCAGGCAAGCAGCTTCATTTAGACAATTCTGGTGGGCTCTGGGTGGCTGCGGTGGTCTCTAGTTGCCTGGTTCCTGGCCCTGGGGTGATTTAGGGCTGAGGCAATATCGGCCTGGGGTGTGAGAGTCAGGTGGAGAGGGTGAGAGTCAGATACGGGCTTGGGATGAGCTGGCGGGTTGGGAATATAATCCTCACACACGCGTGAATGCTGGAGGGCAGGGCAGGTGCAGACAACTCTGGCCATCTCTTTGACCCTGCAACTAGTGAATAGTCGCCAAAGAGACAAATACTGAACTTAAGAAAACAGAATGGCTGGCTGTTTGCCAGGTGAGGAAACAGGAGCCCAGAGAGGGGTGGAGTGCACGTGCCCAGGGACCAGAGCTGGCACCGGAAGAGGTTCTTCCAGGAGGTTGTTTCTTCCCGGTGTAGAGGCAAGGTTGAGCAGAGAACCCTCCAGAACCTCACAGGGGAGGCCAGAGCCTGTGTGTGCTCAGCCCAGAGGCTCCAGGCCAGGTTACGGGCCTCTGCGGGAGCTCTGGGCGTCCTCTGCACTGGGCGGCTCACCGGCTTTCCGCAAACTCAAAAAGCAAATTAGCCACCCGCATAGGTCTGCACCCACGGTGCCCAGAGAGCTACGAAAGGCACTTTCCACACCTGATCCCCGTGTCCACTCACGATAGCGTGTGACGAAGCCAGCCCCAGCATCCTGCCTCCCGAGTCTGCCCGTGACCTTCAGGGCTGCGTAGACCCACGGAGCCTTCTCTGGCTGCTTGGTCCCCTCCTGCCGGGCTGGTGGTGACTGTGTAACATAGCGCAGCTCCACAGCTCAGTGTGGCCGTCAGCAAACCCCAGGATATTTCCTTCCTTTTGTAGAGGGCACTGACTCCTCAGGCTGGGGTGCTGATCTGACCAATGACCCCCAAACCCAGTCCCCAGTGACCTTGGGGTTGGTGGAGGGAAACAATGTCCTGGCCGCCCTAGCTCACAGTGGGCCCAGTAGTCACTAGTTGACTGTGGAATGTGTTTAGAAAGACAGAAGTATTTGATGGCCCGTGCAAACAGGGGATCCTGGGGCTCGGTCCACCGGGGATTTAGTCCCAGCTGGGGCCATGCCAGCCTCAAGGGTCCCTTATTCACAGAGACAAGAGCGAGGTATGCCACTTGGCAGGTGTGGGTGGACAGGGACATGGCATCCACTCAGGAGCCCAATCTGGGGCTCTGAGTGGGGGACCCACTGAGCCCTGTCTCGGCTGCAGGACGGCACCGTCCACTTGGTATACGGGATCCTGGAGAAGCCATTCCAGTCGCTGGAGGCCATCAATGCCTCAGGCCTGCAGATGGGGCTGCAGAGGGTGCAGCTCCTGAAGCCCGACATCCCCATCCCGGAATTGCCCTCAGACACTTACACCATGGAGATCCACACCCCCAACATCCGCATCCCCAGCCAGGAGACCACGTACTGGTGCCATGTCAAAGAGCTCCCCAAGGGCTTCTCCCGGCATCACATCGTCATGGTACGTGCGGGTCCAGGGTCCAGGTCCTCACCCAGCTCTGCCTCCCTGACACACACATACCCCCGCCTCCCCACCCCCCACCCCCAGCCATTGTCCCTCACCCGGGAGAACTGTCCACGGTCCTGGTTGGACCAGGGGGCCTCTTATCACCAGCAGGTTTCAGGCACCTGCCTGAAGTCCTGCGGGAGCCGTGAGTGGCCTGTCTTCCCTGTCACCTGCTCACTCCCCACCCTGAAGGGGCCTCTGAGCTCCCACTTCCCAGCCTGGACCAAAGCAACCAAGATCTTGGCCTCTGCCTCTTTCCGTGGGACTGCACCTGCTGTCTGTCTGTCAGGCCACCTCCCCCTTCACAAAAAAGCAGCTCCAGTCAGAACTCACTTGCTCTAGAACACCCCCCCTTCCCCGAGGAAGACAGAATAGCAAAGGCAATAGCTGTCCAGTGTCCACTGTGCCGCTGGCCCTGGGGGAGGGGCACGGTGAGCCCTCTTTGTCACAATAGCCCCCAGTTTCCAGCAGAGGAAGCAAAGCCCAGAGAGGTTATGTGAGCATCCAGAGACACACAGCAGGAAGGGGCATGGCTTTGAAGGTTCACTCAGAGAGGTTATGTGAGTGCCCAGAGTCACACAGCAGGAAGGGGCATGGCCTTGAAGGTATGCTCGGGGCCCAGGCTCTAACCTCGGGGCTGTCCTGCCTCCCACTGGGACTGCAGGAGCTGGCCGGCCATGGCCCTATATGAATGAGGACAGCTAGCTGTGTCTTGTCCCTGCCTTGGCAGGAAATGGCCTGTATGAACCTCATTCCCTTAACCCTGGAGGTCTCTGCAGGCTTTCTGTCTGCTTCTGGGCTGATGGCTCCACCCTCACGGCCCTGAGTCCCAGAAGTGCCCCTGGAATTGCCCTGATCATCCCTCCCATTTTATAGATGGGCAGACGGAGGCCTGTGGAGGGACGCGGCTGGGGAGGGGAGGGCAGGGGGCTAGTTCCCCGGGCTCAGGGGGCTGCCTCCTCGCAGTACGAGCCCATCGTCACCAAGGGCAATGAGGCACTCGTTCACCACATGGAGGTCTTTCAGTGCCCCCCCGAGATGGACAGCGTTCCCTACTTCAGCGGGCCCTGTGACTCTGAGACAAAACCCAACAACCTCAACTATTGCCGCCGCGTGCTGGCCGCCTGGGCCCTGGGCGCCAAGGTGCGTGTCCCGCGACCCCAGGGTGGCGTCTCCTTCCTGGGCCTCTGGCTTCCCCCCAGCCCTGTTTCCTCAGCAGCTTCGCTGTCTTGGAGGCCCCAAGAAGGAGCTCCTAAGGGGACCCACGAGGCCACCAGAAGGGCCAGCCCAGAGGTGGCCTCCTCGCCTCTATGATGCCTGAAATTCCACCTGCTTCCAGCCTTTGTTATTTTCCATAGAAACGAGAGTGCCGCAGGAGTGCATGCCCTCAGTGGGTCCTGGAGTCAGGGTTTTGTGCAGAGTGGTCCCAGGGCTGGCTGGTGGGGGGGCCAGTGTTGAGGCCTCCACAGGCTGACACTGAGGATCTCGCCAGCTCTCCCACCCATCTAGAGAAGGGGTTTCAGGGAAAGGCTCAGCCCCAGGCCCCAGCTCCTCTCCCCGACTCCCTGACCCGAGTCTCACAGGCTGTCCCTGGGGAGCGTAAATAGCTGCCTGTAGGAGGCGGCGTCGCTCTAATCCTGCTGCGCCCCCTCCACCACCCCTGCAGCTCAGGCCCCAACAGCTGGCTGGGTTTGCCCCTGTCCTCACCTGGGACCCGCTCGGGACATACCCATCTGTCTGACACCCTGCTCCACACAGGCATTTTACTACCCAGAGGAAGCCGGCCTTGCCTTCGGGGGCCCTGGGTCCTCCAGATATCTCCGCCTGGAAGTTCACTACCACAACCCGCTGGTGAAAGAAGGTAGGGGGCTCTGCCATCCTGCCCTCAGCAGCCCCAGGGCTCAGCTGTGTTGAGCCAGGGAGAAAATCCCACCCTTTGTGTGCCCTGCATGGCGCCTTTGCTGTCCGGCTGTTCTTGGCACGTGGCCCGCGTCGGCCTCGTCTGCTCTCCATTGTCCATGGCTGTAGTGGGCTCCCAGGGACAGGGCCTCATGGGGCTCACTCCTCACGGTGTCACCAGGGCCCAGCAGTGGCCCCACACCTCCCTCCTCGTCCCTATAATACTGGCTGCCATCAGCACAGCACTGTTTGTCTTGGGGACACCCCACGTGGGAAAGGACAAGGGGAATTTTCATAAGGGAAGCTGCCAGATACCAAGCTCCAGATAGAGGCAGTGGTGTGTGCATAGACAGGGAGGGGGTAAAACAGGGCATGTCTGGAGACACAGGACGTCCAGCCTGGCCGCAGAGCAGGCACAGGAAGCGGAGCTGGGGCAGCAGCTGCTGGGTCACCCAGACCTGAGGGAGGAGTGAGCAGGGTCAGCCTTTAGCATGGCAAGGCCAGGCGACGCTGTCTCAGAAACTGAAAATACTTCCCTCTCTCTGTTGCACCAGCATCTTCCACCATATATAGACACACACATACACGCACACACACATGCACACATACACACACACGCACACACACGTACGCGCTCACACACACATGCACACACACGTGCGCGCTCACACACACATGCACACACACACACACACGCACACACACACGTGTGCTTACACACACGCACACATACACACGCACACACACATGCACACACACATGCACTCACACACACACATGCACACATACACACACACACACACACACACACACTCTATCTCTCTGAATGGCATTTATTTCCATTTGTGCAAAGTGCAGAAGCAGCCTAAGAGATAAGCGCTAGGCTGTGACTCCCCACCTCGGGGATGCCGCGGGGCGGGGTGGTAGTGACCTCACCCTCTGCCTGTTCTCCCACCTCCCACAGCTGCTGTGAAGCTGGGAAAGGCTCATGCACAGAACTTGCCGTGTGTTGGCACGGGGCTGTGCCCAGCCAACAGTTGTCTGTGGTTTTTCCCTGGCTGCATAAGTAATACCTTCCGCCGCTGTCGGAGTTCTCTCCACACGCACAGGGACGGGTATAAGTCAGCTTGGGCCTTAGCATGATACAGGATTTATTGCTCATTTAAGACCTGAAAGCAAATGGATTTTTGAAAACTCCCTAAGCGTCAGGGAAGTCTGTCTGTTCCTGATTATCTGGTTGTATTTACGGATCCTTTGCCAAATATAAGGACGCTCCTGTCACTTCACCAATCTCGAGATGGGCCGCTTTTCCATAAATACCAACATCCCACAATTATTTCATGATTTAATCCCCATCTGTAGTTTAACCAATTGCAACACCCTCTGTATTATTATCCTCTGATGCAATCAGCCCGGAGATACAGGAGCCGTTTGAGTTTGGATGGTGCAGGGGTGTCCAGGGAAGAAGGCAGAGGCAAGAGGAGGCGTTTTGGCCTCACCTTAGAGGAAGCAAGCAGGGAGGTGGCTGGGCCCCTGACGATGCCCTGAGCCCAGTCCACAGCCCTGGTTTGAATCCCAGCGTGGCCGCTTCCCAGCCCTGTGATCCCGAGCGGAGTCTTTGGTTCAGGCTCCGTCGTCAGTTCCCTCATCTGTAAAATGGGGCTGATGATTCTTACTGTGCAAAGCTCTTAGGAAGGGGATAGGTTATGTCTAGACAATTCCTGGCACCCAGGGAAGTTGTTGGTATCTGCACCACCCTCTGATTTTTGATCAGAAAGGGCAATGCATGTACACTGCTGGAGAGCAAAAAAGCGTGAAGAAGATGGAAACATTCCCCAGCTCCCAGCTCCCGGTTTTGAAGCGAGCACTGGTCACTGGCTACGTGTCTGTCCTGACTGCTTCTCTGGCCCATTATTTTTTTTTTCTTGTGACCAGAACTTTATATCTGTTTTTTTTTTTTTTCACTTCATCTTCCTCAGAAGCCTTGTCCCTGTGAATGAAAACCTGTTGTCAATTTCACATTCCTTGACACTTGACTTCCCTTTCCAATACATAACCCAGGGGACGGAGCCTCCTGCTGCACAGCCCCTCCTGACCATCCCGCCATGCCCACCATGCATCTAGGGGCATGGGGCTATGGCTGGGCCTTCGGATCTCCCCATCCCCCGCCATGAGCTCAGCCTGTACTCAGAACCCGGCTGCTGATTCACCAGGCGTGGAGTTTCAGGAACCGCAGGGCTCTCTGGAGGATGTTCCAGTGGGTGCCAGCATCCCTGAACCTCTGTTTTTTTGTTTTCTGTTCTGAGATGAAGTCTCACTCTCTCACCCAGGCTGGAGTGTGTTGGCGCGGTCTCGGCTCACTATAACCTCCACCTCCCAGGTTCAAGCAATTCTCCTGCCTCAGCCTCCCAAGTAGCTGGGATTATGGGCTCGTGCTACCAGGCCCAGCTAATTTTTGTATTTTTAGTAGAGACAGGGTTTTGTCTTGTTGGCCAGGCTGGTCTTGAACTCCTGACCTCAGGTGATCTGCCTACCTCGGCCTCCCAAAGGGCTGGGATTACAGGTGTGAGCCACCGTGCCCAGCCTCGTGGACCTCTGACCATCAGTTTCATGTGACTGCTGGGAGGCCTTCCCAGGGAGCTTCAGGGACTCTCCAGTTAGCAAACGGCAAGAAGAAGCAACAGGTGTTGCCAAACCAGAATCAGGAGATACACAGCCTCCGTGATAGGAAGCAGCAGCACGTTTTCCATTGGAAGAGGCCCTTGACTGTGGGCTGAGGCCCAGAGAGGGACAGCAAGTCATCTGAGAGCACACAGCACACTGCTGACCAAGAGGACCTGGGGCCATGCATGGTCGGAAGGTGGACCTGCAATGCTGGCCCTCCTCCTGGGGCCACATTCTCGCTCAGATTGTTCCTGAGACGTCAGCTGGGTGGGTGGATTCCTTGGGTCTGCAGGACATAAATCAAAGTAGTGAAAGTGGGGGCTGCAGGGAGGATGTGCTCTTTGAAAGCTTTTCGTTAACCTCAACACAGAGATACACTCACATTTGCCCAGCTTTGATGTGGGGCCAGGCTCTGCTGCGCCATCAGCAGATGGGAGCTCCATGCCCTCTTCCCCCAGACCACACCCAGCAGGTCGTCACCATCCCGCAGGCTGATTTCCAGCTAAGGCTCCTTTGAACGTGGAATAAGAACATCAAAGCACTTAGGAAACAATCTGAGCACAGAACGCAAGTTATTCAGGAGTTTCCCAGTGTATCAGTAGCCTCTCACCCACACCTGATTCCGTGGCCAGCTTTAAGTGACTCCCCTTGATCACATCTCTCCATAGCTTTCAACTAGTTGTCAGAGAAGCAACGGCGCTTTCTTCCCAGTGACTGTAGCCTGTTTGTGTTAATTGATCTTGCTCGCTGCCTGGCATCCACGCGTGTGGGAACAAACATAGCGGCTCTTGGTCTGCCTAGCGGGTGGGAGCGGATTGGGGGGTGACCGGCCCTGCCTCCTGGCTGAGGGTGGCTGGGGTCATAGGGATAATCTGTCAGCAGTGGGAGGTGAGAGGGCCTCCACTCCCCGCTCACCTCCATCCATCCCGCCTTCTCCCAGGACAGCACGACTCCTCAGGCATCCGCCTGTACTACACCCCCAGGCTGCGGCGCTTCGACGCCGGGATCATGGAGCTGGGGCTGGTGTACACGCCAGTGATGGCCATTCCGCCGCAGGAGACTGACTTCGTCCTCACTGGCTACTGCACGGACAATTGCACCCAGCTGGTAAGTGGGACTGGGCCCGGCACGGCACTCTCCCTCCTCCCCCGTCCCCCAGCGGAGGCCTGGCAGGTGGTGGCCTAAGAAGGCTGGCAGGCACAGCTTTGGTTCCCCTGACCCTGAATCCCCTGTGGTCCTGCCTCTCTTCTGTATGCACGGGAGCCTTCCTGCTGAGAGGCCACGTGTGTGTGTGCACCTCCCTCTCCAGCAATAACTACGGCTCCCACTAGTCCACACCCACGTGCCAGGCTTCCACGCGCTGCATTTTAAAATATGCCATCGTTATGTAAGCAATACACACATGCACTTGCCACTCAAAAGCGCAGGCACTGCAGCTGAAGAGAACGCTCCCTTCACCCGCTGCCGCCTCTCCCGAGACGCCCACTTGTCGGCTCTTTGTGTCCTTCCAGACCTTTTCCCTGTGTATTTCAGGAAGCCCTTGCAGGTGCTGGAAACCTTTTGTGGTTTTTCTTAGAGTTGTACTGAATAGTTTACGAATGTTTCATCAAATGGAGTCATTCGTCCTCTGATTTGCTTTTTTATTGCTGCATAGTATTCCACAGGATGGGGTTTTCACCATGTACCTGAGCAGGGCAGGACTAGGTGAGGCAGTGAGGCGCCGGCTACAGGATCTCAGGGAGTGCCCATCCTCAGGGCTGTGCACGCTGCATGGAGGCACAGGTTGGCGCTTAGGCTCTGGCGCCGACAGCAGGGCCTTGGCCTCTGGCGAGATCGGGCCGTGGCTACTAAAATCTCCTCCTGTGCTTGCCCTATCTTGGTCGGAGCCTGTGCTGAACTGTCTCCCTGTCAATCAGTGTCTAGGCTGTTGTCAACTTTTCACCAATAGAGAGAAGCTTCCCGAAAATCCTTGTCCATGCAGGAAACCGTTTTCTCACGTAGATTTCTAGATGTGAAATTGCTGCTCAGAGACGTGAGTGTTCCTTTGACTAAACCTTGCCAGATGCCCCTCAGAAAGCCCATCTGCTGCCTCCTCCCACACACAGGATGAGAGGGTCCCCGGTTTTACTGGCCGGGTAAGTGCCAGACTTACCGACCCACTGGATCGATAATAATTGTAAATATTTTCTCAGTCATTTGGGAGGAAGACATGTCAGTGCTGTTTTACTTGAATTTTCGGTGTGTGGACTTGAGAATCTTCTCATCTGCCTCTTGGCCATTTGCTCCTCTTTTGTGTTCATTCCTGTGCTCGGTTTTTCCAGTAGGTGGTTTGTTTTTCTTACTATTGGTTTCTAGGAGTTCTTCTTATATGATGGATGCTATTTCCTAGTTTGTGTGTGTGTTATAAACATTTCTTCCTGTGGGGTAGCTTTACTTCTCATAATGACCTAGAAGGTAAATGTTGACATGCCCATTTCACAGATGAGGAGGCTGAGGCTTGCTGGGATCACACTGCCAGCAGTCGCGCAGAGTGGAGATTCAGATACCAGCCTGTCTGACTTTGAAAGCTGTGCCCGTGGCAGCAGATTGCGTCGTAATGAGGTTTATAGTGGATTTTCCTTCCCAGTAAATGAGTCAATTAGGATTTTTTCTTCTTGTGGGGAAGCCCCCAGATCATCCCAGTCTTCCAAGCAAAGGTTCCTCAAGGCTGACGGGAGACAGAGCTCTCGGCTGGCACGGGACCCATGGTCTCCCGCAGGAAATCAGTTCTCTTTGTCCGAGACTGGGGTGAGACATCTTAAACCATGCTCTGCAGTGGACACTCTCTCCCACTTCCCTAAAGCCCCCACTGGTGAAGCGTGGGCCCACGTAAAAGGCTCTGTGGCTAGGGCCCATGGGGAAGAGTGGCCTCAGGCCGGCAGCACCCACTGCCCCTTGCAAGGCCCTGGGGCCTTTGACCCCACTGACCGCTGACCGTGAGAAGGGCTCTGTCCAGCCCCAGGGGTGCAGAGCCGCCACCCCTTGCCAGAGTCCTCTACTACCTTACATGACAGAATGAGAGTGTTCAGTCTTGTCTCTCCTTTAGCAGATAACAGAGGGGCACAAATTCTGTGGCCAAAATCCAGCGTAGTCTAGATATCGCAATGAAACAGACAGGCCAGGAAGAGAGTGCTGCTTTGGACCAGAGTGCCCAGAAGAGCGTCGTCCTCCCTCCACCTGGCCGCGCCTGGCATCTCTAGGCCAGGGTCAGCCTCTGGGCACCAAAGGGTCGTTGGGACCCTTTGGGTTTCCAGGCCTGGCACACCATGGCCCCTCAAGCCATTGCAAGGGACACAACGCTATCAGTGACAGCAAGGTCAGGGGTGGCTGCTGCTTGAGAGGGAGAGGGAAAGAGCAAAACTGACGGCAGATGAGTCGTAAAAGGCTCGGCCCATCCTCAGGGATGGGGCTGATGGGATCTCGAGCTCTGGGACCTGCTGAAGGCATGAACGAACTGGGCAGGGCCTGGCAGTGAATGGGCAAGGAGACAGCTCACTCACAAAGAAAATGATCCATTTCAGGAAACACTTTCTGTTTGTTTGTTTGTTTTTGAGACAGAGTTTTGCTGGTATTGCCCAGGCTGGAGTGCGGTGGTGCGATCTCAGCTCACTGCAACCTCCGCCTCCTGGGTTCAAGGGATTCTCCAGTCTCAGCCTCCTGAGAAAAGACAGGCTGGGATTACAGGCATGTGCCACCACACCTGGTTAATTTTTGTATTTTTAGTAGAGAAGGAGTTTCACCATGTTGGCCAGGCTGGTCTCAAACTCCTGACCTCAGGTCATCCACCCGTCTCAGCCTCCCAAAGTGCTGGGATGACAGGCGTGAGCCACCACACCTGGCCATGGAAATGCATTTTCTATCTAAAAAAAAGTTAGCATTAGGTTAGAGAAAACTTTTGCTCTCTGGAAGATTCTCTCATGCCCCAGTGATGGCTCGCGAGAGACCTCTTGGTGTGAGGGCTGCTGTCTTTTCTGTGAGGCCGGCCTGCAGCCTCAGAGCGCCCAGCGCGGCACCCTGTGCTCACATCCGTCTTGGTGCTGGACGAGCACCTTCCAGTTGCAGCTGTAGCTCCTGGCTGCAGCAGGGGTGATGCTGAGCACAGGGAGAACGTAGCCTTGGCTGCCGTGAAGCTGAAAGGGGGCCACACTGCAGGGCGGCTGGAAGGCCTGCCCAGCCCAGCACGCGGGGCACTGCCTTCCGCCTCTTCTTGTCCCTTGGATGGCAAGGCCTTGGGCACAGAGGCCATGCGCTGCTCAGGCTGGTGGCTTTGCCACTCCCTGTCCACGGGGGACTCACCTTGAAGGTCTGTTGACTGAGCGAAGCTGGGCCTGTCAGGCTTCAGGGGCTCAGGAGAAGACCAAGGACTCAGAAAGAAAGTCTCTCCTAATCGGGACTGAGGGCTGCTTCCTTGGGAGCTGGGGGCTGTCGCGGCCACCTCGCTCTTGAGCAGGTCATTCCCCGTGAGGTTTCTGACGGTGGCTCTGACCTGGCCGGGGAGAAAGACCTGGAAAATTAAAGTGTTTCAGGGAAGCAAACTGCCCGGGGGACTGATCCCTGCCGGGTCTGGCCATGGACGGGAGGGTCCCCTCAGGGGTCGGGCCCTGACGCTGCAGCCCCCCGCCCCCACCCCACAGGCACTGCCCCCCTCCGGGATCCACATTTTCGCCTCTCAGCTCCACACACACCTGGCCGGGAGAAAGGTGGTCACGGTGCTGGTCCGGGACGGCCTCGAGTTGGAGATCGTGAACCAGGACAATCACTATAGCCCTCACTTCCAGGTAGGGACCCGCGCCCCACTCCCGGCCCACCCCCAGCCCTGCCCCCAAGCCACCTGCTGGGCCTACTGTCACGGACGCCATAGGGACGGCCCCAGGCTGGCTTCTTTCTCCTGGGCCAGGCCCTCCATGCGGCCTGTGCTCCCCGCCTGGGTGTCTGGTCGTAGGGAGGGCCTCTGGAATGGGGGTCTGGACACGGCAGATGGTGGTGGGATTCAGGAGACCCAGGCAGCTCTCTGGTCACATCGGTCTAGGTCTTAGATAACCACCTTCTAGTTTGAACCTAATGCCCTCCCTGGCCAGAAGCCGTACTTAGCCAGCCCTGGCTTCCACTGTAGAGGCTGGGGCAAAACGGACACCCCCAGAGGTCGGGGAGGCCTGAGGGAGGACGCGGTGGGGGGTTGGGTCCAGTCTGCAGCTCTCTGAGGTCTCCTCTGCCCCCACTGCTCGGCTCTGCCTACCCCAGGAGATCCGCATGCTGAAGAAGGTCGTGTCGGTCCATCGGGTGAGTGCCCAGTAGGAAGGCCATCCCATCACTGACACCAGCTGGGGTGGCTGGGAGGGTTGGGGTTGCCTCCAGAAGGAGAGGGACAGAGAAAGTGAGGTGGGGAGGGGAGAGATGCTCAGGGCAGGGGGAGGGTTCCTGTGGGTGGCTTAGGGCTGGGCTGCCTCATGGGGAGACTCACGCGGGAGTTCAAAGAGGGACATGGGAAGGGAGGGACCAGACAGGACACTCCCAGGGGAACGTGTCCTCAGCCCAATCAGCTGAACCACAAACCCGAGAGTGTCTGGGAGGAGATGAAGGCGCTGAGGCTGGCGGTGGAGTCCTGATCCCACAGAAAGGAAAGCCCAGGCCTCCGTGGGGACTTGCCCAAGACCCCTGAGATGTGTCATGCCCCCCCAGCCTGCACGCCCACTGGCCTGGGCCCTGCGTGACCCACTGGGCCACAGGAGCTGATGGTGTATGACTTCCTGGGGACACTCAGCCTGTGACCCTCACACATGAACCTGCTGCGCTCCTCATCGTGGACAAAGGCAACTGTACCCCAGAGGTGCCCTGGCACACACAGTGGCGTGGTCCCATGGGGACAGGGCCTCGAGCATTTGCCAACGCCAGGTAGCAGGTGCTAATGGTCATGTTGGCCTTTCCCCAGGGAGATGTGCTTATCACGTCCTGCACGTACAACACAGAAGACCGGGAGCAGGCTACTGTGGTGAGTCACCCCCACTTCCCTCTGCGCCAGCCCAGGGAGTGTTTAGCCTGGGCCATCTGAGGAAGGAGGACAGGTCTTGACTCCTCACCCAGGGCATGGGCTGCCAGAGGGCAGGACTGTCCCCTCATCCCCTCAATAAGCCGGTTGTTCTCGGCGCCCACTCCCTGAACCCACAGTGGCGGCATCACCAGGAGCCTGGGATAAATGTAGCCTCCTGGGTGCCACCCCAGGCCCACTGAGTCAGAGACACGGGCAGTGGCACTGAGCCACCCATGTTTTAACAAGCTCCCAACTGATGTTGACCCCAGCTCATGATTAAGAACCACTCACACCGAGAAGCATTTCTCAGCATGGGGCTGGTGTGGGGGGAGGCCGTAGGACAAGAGGTTGACCTTTGCCCCGTGGAGCTCAAGGTGCAGCAGGGAGACAGGCCTGGAGCACCTGCTGCTAACGACAAGCCAAGTTACAAAAACACTTTAAAAACCAGGTTGTGGAGCCATAGGTGCTGGGGTCTGGGAGGGCCTCGTCAGAGATGTGTCTGTCCCATGGAGCCCAGAGGAGAGGGGAGGAGGTGGAGGAAGGCTCCGTGCAGGGGCAGCATGTGGGAAGCCCCAGAGGACAGAGAACATTCTCAGGATGGAAAGGAGGGGAAGGGAGGGTGGAGACATGGGTCGGCATCAGGCGGGGTGAGCATCACTGAGGATGCATTTTGGCTGGACTGCAGATAGTCCTGGGAGAATCTGCACTGGGCACATGTGCTTTCAAGGGCTGGGTATCCAGGCAATACCAGGACACGGGCAGCCACGGGATGCATCACCCCACAGGCTGCCTCTGGGAGTGAGAGGGGATGCTGGTCACAATTACCTGAGTCCCAGGCACAAGCCAGGACCTCCCTGCCACTGGATCCTTGCCAGCTGTCTCCGTAACCATGGTGGTCTCCAGTGGTTATCCTGCAAATTATGTGGCTCAGAGCGGAGCAGACCTGGTTACTACCCTGACACCCCTCAGCACCAGGAACTCGGGTGGATGTCACAGCCCTGTTCTTTGTGTTTTAATCCAATGTGGATTCACCTGACGTTTACTGAGCCCTGACTGCCAGTCTCATTTATGTTTTTCTTTTTTTTTTGAGACAGAGTCTCGCTCTGTCGCCCAGGCTGGAGTGCAGTGACATAATCTCGGCTCCCTGTAACCTCCGACTCCTGAGTTCAAGCAATTCTCCTGCCTCAGCCTCCTAAGTAGCTGGGATTACAGGCACCTGCCACCACGTGTGGCTAATTTTTGTATTTTTAGTAGAGATGGGCTTTCACCATGTTGGCCAGGCTGGTCTCAAACTCCTGACCTTGTGATCTACCCACCTCAGCCTCCCAAAGTGCTGGGATTACAGGCATGAGCCACCGTACCCGGCCTCATTTATGTTTCTTAAATAGCCTTACGGAGATGTGATTCACAGACTGTAGCATTCACTCATTTGAAGCATACAATTCTGTGATTTTCTGTATGTTCACAGATACAGGCAGCCCATCCCCATGGTCAATTTTAGAACATTTTCATCTCCCCCAAAGGAAACCCCATATCCATTAAGCAGTCGGTCCTCATTCCCCTCCCGCTTCAGCCTGGCAACTGATCTGTTTTCTGTCTCCGTGGATCTTCCTGTTCTGGACACTTCACGTGAATAGAATCACACAGTACGCGGCCTTTCGTGTCTGGCTTTTTCCATAGCGTGATGACTTGGAGGTTTCTCCACGTTGTAGCGGGGCTCAGGGCCTCATTCCTTTTCATGGATGAGTAACAGCCCGTTGTACGGATGGACCACGTTCTGTGCATCCATTCATTCACTGAGGGACATCTGAATTGTCTCCGACCCTCATTTAGTTTTCACACCAGTCTCCAAGGTAGGAGTGTTTGTATTTTCTTTTTCTTTCTTTCTGAGTCTCACTCTGTCACCAGGCTGGATTGCAGTGGCACGATCTCGGCTCACTGCAACCTCTGCCTCCCAGGTTCAAGCGATTCTCCTGCCTCAGCCTCCCACGTAGCTGGGATTACAGGCCTGTACCACCACACTCAGCTAAGTTTTGTATGTATATTTTTTTGAGATGGAGTCTTGCTCTGTTGCCCAGGCTGGAGTGCAGTGGCAGAACCTCAGCTCACTGCAACCCTTCCAGGTTCAAGCGATTCTCCTGCCTCAGCCTCCTGAGTAACTGGAATTACCAGCATGTGACACCACACCCAGCTAATTTTCGTATTTTTAGTAGAGATGGGGTTTCACCATGTTGACCAGGCTGGTCTCGAACTCCTGACCTCAAGTGATCCACCTGCCTCAGTTTCCCAAAGTGGTGGGATTACAGGCATGAGCCACGGCACCCAGCCAGCTTGTATTTTCACAGGTGAGACAAGAAGGCTCAGAGAGGGCAGGCATTTGACCAGGGTCACACAGCTAATAGATGGCTGAGCTGGGATCTGACCCAGGGCCGTGTGCCTCACAGCTCTTGCCGCACACTTCCTGTCTCCCTTGGATTTCAGGTGACAACTGCCCTGGGTTCCTGATCACAAAGTCAGGGTCGGGGTGGGGCAGGAGAGCTTTGCCAGCCCTTTATTCTCTCTAGAGGAGGTGCTCAGGAGATCATGGCAGCGGCTGATGTCAGGTGCTTGCCACGGCCCAGCACTGCTCTGATAACTCATCCTAACCACACCCAGCCTTGCTGGGGCCTCTGAGCATATCCCACCAGGAGACCCAGTGAGATCCAGCCACCGAGGCCACACAGTGAACTAGAGGCAGGGCTGGTATGGGTGGAGGTGCCAACCCTGACCGTGCTGCCTCTCAGCTGAGCACCTGTGCGGTGCTGACCTTGCAGACAGCAGGCTCTGCAGTGGGGCACCCAGGCGGGACGGCAGCACTGGCCCCGTTCTGCAGGCGCAGCCCCAGGGCCAGGGATGGGGAGGTGTCCAGCGAGGAAACTACATGTTCCCTGCCCAACCTGGCTTTGCGGCAGCAGAACTGATGCCACATCCCAGGGCGTCCGGGGCTGCCAGGCCTGGTGAGCACCACTGATGTCTCAGATGCCCTTTCTTCAGGTCGAGATGCCCATTCTTCAGGTCAAGGCCCTTGGTGCCGGTGTCCCAGTGGGCGGGCAGTTCTATGGCTTCCCTGGCCCGTGCCCTCCTCTCAGCAGTGGCTACATCACAGCAGCAGACGGGATCAAAGGGGAGGGCAGCTCCCCAGGCGGATCTGAGCTTCTCATGCTCTGACAACCGCTCGCCTGCTGATCCAAGAGACAGCGGCCTTTGAAATTCCATTTCCTTCCCCAGGTGAGAGAGGAGGACAGATCCTGCACAGGGTCGGACCCAGTTCCCTTTTGATGTCGGCAGCGGCAGAGGGCGGGGAGGGGCGGGAGCTCACATTGGACGGCTATTGCCCCAATCTGACACGGGCGGGATGGATGATAAAAGCTGGGAAAAGAGGAATCTGGCCCAGAGAACACAGGCAGAAACCCTCTCGGCCAACAGGTGCCAGCTTTGGTCTCTGGACAGAACTGCCCCGTGCTCTTTGTCTACACAGGAGGAGGGGCGGCAGCTGGTTTGGGCAGCAGCTGGTTTAAGCGCCACGCTGAGCTTTTCCCAGTCCTGTTCTGCCATATAGTAGCGCGGCCTTTCTTCCCCACGGGCCACATGAAATCTCCAGGCCCACAGCAGCTTCACAAAGAGCAGGGAGCCTGGAGGACACCAGGGTGTCCTGTCCTGTCCTGGCCCCTGCCCTGCTGGGGTCTGAGCTGCTGTCGGGGAGCTCTGCTGTCTGCAGCCCCGGCTCCTCCAAGCTGCCAGCATTCTTCTTCCTCCTCTGGCTGAAGCTCCACCGTCACCAGCAACCCAGCCAGGGGCTTAAAGCCAGCAGTGGGGACTGAGGGGGTGCCTGCCCTGAGCCCCCCCAATTATGGCAGACCGTAGGGTTGTCCTGGGAGGCTGGAGGTTGTTGTCACAGCCTCTAGTCACAGTCCTGTCTTCTGGAGCCCTTGCTCCCCTCAGAGCCGAGTTCTGGAAGCGACTGGTGGATGTCTGGGGCTGCAGGGGTAAGGGCCTCCCTTGCGGTCCTTGGCTCCATGCTCTTGCTAGAGGTCATGGGGACAGCTTCTTGCCGACAGCTGGGGGGCTGGGTCACTCAGGCTGTGCCACTGATGCTGTGGCTACCACGGAGCATCCCCTTGCCCGCTCCGAGACTGTTTCTGTACCCATAAAAGGGGCACGATGCCCCCCCATCCACTTGTGCCATTTCGTTTTCCCTCACAGCACCATCAGCGCCTGATAGGAATTTCCCGGTTAACTCACTTGCTGCCTGTCTCTCCTGCCCTCGGTGGAAATTCCGTGAGGGCAGGGACTTTGTTCCTCAGAGCACGCCTGGCACAGTGCCGTGAACAGACAAAAGGACACAGTGAGCACGTGGGCATGGCGAAGGCTGCTGCACGGCAGCGTCTGTGTGGCGTGGGCCAGGGCTGACGGCGCTTCTCCACCGTGCAGGGCGGCTTTGGGATCATGGAGGAGATGTGTGTCAACTACGTGCACTACTACCCCCAGACGGAGCTGGAGCTCTGCAAGAGCGCGGTGGACGCCGGCTTCCTGCAGGAGTACTTCCACCTTATCAACAGGTGACTGCTCCCTGCCAAGCTCCCCGGCCCAGGGAACCCCGACCCAGACCCTCTGGGCCTGTTAGGCCGCTGGGCAGATTGGAGGAGCCCAGGCTGAGCTAGGAGCCTGTGGTGGCATCACTCATCCCTCCCCTCACTCGCTTCCTGCGGAGTCTGAATTTGACCTGAGAGCCTCTTCAGCCCAGCCCCGAGCAGCTGTTTCCCACCTGTCAAGGTGACCGGAGAGGTGAAGGTGTTGCCGGTGAAGGCAGCATCTGGGGCGGCCTGGCAGAGTCGGCGGGGCTGGGGATGAGGCCGGAGACGAGGTGGCGAGGCTGGGGAGGAGGCCTCGGGAGGGTCACCCCAGGGACAGGACCCCACCTGCGGGGAGGCGTTGCCGGTGTCCCTTGGGCTCCCTGCCCCACCGCCGCTCCCCAGCCTGACTGTTCCTTGTCCTCGCCAGGTTCAACGGCGGCAAGGAGGTGTGCACCTGCCCTCAGCCGTCCGTCCCTCAGCAGTTCGCCTCTGTTCCCTGGAACTCCTTCAGCCGCAAGGTGCTGCAGGCCCTGTACGGCTTCGCACCCATCTCCATGCACTGCAACAAGTCCTGGGCCGTCCGTTTCCAGGTGTGCCGCCACGGGCGTAGGCGGGGCACGCAGCCAGGGCAGGCCTCGTGGAGGGCCCAGCGAGGGGTGACGAGGCCGTGCACTGAACTCCTGGCAAAAGTGCTCACACAAGGCAGTTAGAGCAAGTGCCGGGTGGTGACAGACCCAGACAGACAGATGGCCAGCAGAGAGAGGGGAGAGGGAAGAGAGAGACAGAGGGGGGAGAGAGAGAGAGACAGAGGCGGGAGAGATAGAGAGGAGAGAGAGAGAGAGCCAATAGCAAGGCCAGGAAGGGCAGCACCCTCTCCGGGGGACACCTCCACACCGGTGCCGAATGTCAGATGCCAGTGTGAGCAAGTGCACCAACCTCTCCCTGCACCTAAAAATAAATTGCCAGGGGAGGGGAAGGTGAGAAACGAACCAGCCTGAAGCCGCGAGCTGGCTTTTCCCTCCTTCCCTGAGACCCACTGGTATTGGAAGGCATCTCATTTATCCCCAGCCCAGCGGGCTGCGGTCAGGAGCTCAGGCCTTTTGCGGAATTAGTCACATAAGGTGCTGCAGCCTGGAGATCCAGGAAGATCCTTCCTGGAAGCCCTGGGGAGCTGGATTAATTGCTAAGTCAAACATCCTCAGCACCAAGGGAAGGAAGGGCTCATACTGGCTGGCCAAGGATAGTGTGGGCTGGACGCTGAGGGGGAGAAATGGCTAAAAAAAATGAGAGCCTGCGACCAGGCATTCTGGTTGCTATGTTAGTGAATGATGACACTGGGTGGGGCCGGATGTGGGGAGGGGCCTGGGCGACTCCCGGCTTCCTGACTAGGTGACTGGAAAGCCAGGGGAGGAGGCATTGACTGAGGTCAATGGACCCCAAAAAAGCAGCTTGGGGGAGAAGGGTGAGTTTGGTTTGGGACCAGTTGAGTGTGAGGGCAAGAAGCCCAGAGGTGTCTGGGAAGTGGCTGGGAGGTAGCCACCCATCTTGCCCTCTAGCCTCAGTTTACCTCCTGCTGCCTTCCCTGCAGGGTGAATGGAACCTGCAGCCGCTGCCCAAGGTCATCTCCTCGCTGGGAGCTCCCACCCCACAGTGCCCCCCCAGACGGTGCCCAAGTCCTGCCAGCCCCACCATCATCAGCATTGTTGGGGACAGAGGCTGAGGGGGGACCTGCGCCTCCCCCTCCTCCGTGCTGTCCCTGTGGGCTCACGCTGGCTCTGTGACGGCCCCCATGGAACAGCCCTGCATGCCCAGGATGAAGGGGCCAGACCACACCCTGCCTAAGACCACGGTCCAATCCAGCTTTCTTCCCCAGGGTCCCTTGCATGGCTGAGAGGGTGCGGGGGCCCTGCTGACCTACCCTGGACCAAGTGTGCCAGGACCTTGTCCGTCCACACCCGCTGGGTCAGTGCAGGGACAACCTGCATGGTGATGCAGGGTCCAGCCCTCCACCTGCCCTGTCCCGCCTCAGAAGCCAGGCCCCTGGGACAGGTGCCATGCTGGGCTGGGGCACAGACTCACCCGGATGCTCCCGCCCCCACCCCGCTGCTCCCGGTGATGGTGATTTGTGTCAGTGCGCGGCGGATGCTGCTTAGACATTTCCCCGCTGAGCGGCTGCCGTCTCACAGTGGGCGGCTTCCCTGCGACGGAGGCAGGACCAGGCACTTAGCTAGTTAGAGACTCGTCGGGGAAATTGCTCCATTGCTGAGTAAATAGACATTTTCGCCCACCCAAAGGGAAGCCGTGACAACGACTATCACCACCACCAAAAGACGAGGCGGTGAAGCTCCAGTGGGGCTTCTGGGCGCTGGTTCCACGGGGGATGGAATGGTTCGCACCAGCTTGCTCCTGTGGGTGCGGCTGGGGCCGGACAGACCGGGCTGGAGTCAGGGTTGTGCTTTCAGCGTGGTTCTGCCACTCCGTGGAGGTGTGCCTTGGGTGGGCCATGTCACATTCCTCACCCTCGCTTTTCTCATCTGTAAAATGGGCTAATGAGCCAATAAAGCTCACACTCAGGCTGGCACCCACTGGACGTGGACAGGTTTGCACTCGGCGGCCGTCACTCCAGGAGAGAGAAGCTTGCCCCGAGCCTCCTCCCCGTGCCAGGCGTCATACCAAGGGCTTCCCCCTGAGCGTCCTGAAGTCACCTCAGCCAGCCTGGGTGGGTCTCCCCTTCCTGCCCTCTGAGCTGTCTCTCCGTTAGGGACAAGTCCAGCTCTTTGATGGCTTCTGGAGAGAGTAACAGATGTGGCTCTGTTCAGCCAGTTCAGCAAATTGCTGCCCAGCCCTCCAGAGGAGAGGGGGAGACGGATGGGCTCGGAGTCCCCCGGCATCAGCTACGCGACTGCTTCTCCTTCTGCGAGGCCCTTCATCAAGAAGGGAACTCATGAGCCGAGCCCAGGCGCTCTGCCCCATGTTGTATAAATCACAGCTTCTCGTGGCCCATAAGTCACGCGGCGCTAGTGCTGTGGAGTGCTGGGCCCCAGCCTGGAGAGCCGCTCCGGCCCTCCATCATCTTTAGAGTCTCGGAGGCAGTGGACGCAGAGCAGGCCCAAGGAGCCGCTTTCCCTCTGATCATGCCCAATTGCCAGCCCAGAGAAGGGTCCTGCCCAAACACCTGAGGGGCACTGGTGGCCTGCGGATCTCACAGGCAGGGAAACAGACTCCCAGATAAACACCTCACCTGGGGCCCAAGAGCACCAGTGACTGGGAATCCCAGCCAGCTCTGGAACCTCCCGCAGCCACAGCCCCACCCCCACCCCAGCCCCCCACTCACTCTCTCGTTCTCAGGCTGGTTATCCCCTTCCTCTTGCAGAAACAGCAGCCACATTGCCCCCGCCACCCTGCTCCAGCAGCACCCACACCTCCCACACCCAGAGGAGTGTGACCCTGTGGTTGCTGAGAGCTGCCACTGTCACACGCTGAGGCTATGCACAGCCCTAGCAATCCCATGAGACACGTGGTTTGTTCCCATGGATAGAGGAGGAGACTGAGGCTCAGAGACCCAAAGTGAGGTGTCAAGGTCACCCAGAGTGAGCCAGGGAGCTCGGAGTGTCCCCATGTCTGATTCCAGTGTCTGAATGCTCAACCTGTTTCCTTACTTAGAAACAGGGATTTCCCCAGAACCCTTGTGGGGGATTTTATCTAAAATAAGTTCTCTATTTGGAGGCTTAGGGGAAGAACTTTATTACCTGGAAATGACCTACATGCTCCACGCCAAAGGGACTCTCTGGGCTCACCCATCTTCTGAATTATTGGGGTGTGAGTCCAGCAGCCCAAGTCACCTTTCCTACCCCTGCTGTGTGACCTTGAGTTAGTTACTTTCCCACTCTGGGCTTGGGTCTTCCCATCTGCCCACTGAGGAGAGGGTTCTCCAGCCTCCCAGGGGGCGGGGGCTGCTAGGGTGGCACAACCCATCATCTGTGAGGTGTCCGAGCCGTGGGATGAAGAATGCTCATGCCCATCAGCCTTGAGAGGTGGAGCGGCCCTGGACCCCAGGTTCCAGTCAGCACAAGGGTGCCTGCCCAAGCGGGTCCCAGAGCACTCCAGCACTGTGCTGTCTGGTGGCCACTAGCCTCATGTGGCTGCTTTTGATTGCAATTAATTTTAAATTAATTACGATACAAGGTCAGGTGCTGTGCTTCATGCCTGTAACCCCAGCACTTTGGAAGGCAGAGGCAGGAGGATCACTTGAGCCCAGGAGTTCAAAACCAGCCTGGCCAACACAGCGAAACTCTGTCTCTACAAAAAAATACAAAAATTGGGGCTGGGTGCGGTGGCTCATCCCAGCATTTTGGGATGCCAAGGCAGGCGGATGACCTGAGGTCAGTAGTTCCAGACCAGCCTGGCCAATATGGTAAAACTCGTCTCTACTAAAAATATAAAAATTAGCCAGGCTGTGGTGGTGGGCGCCTGTAATCCCAGCTACTGGGGAGGCTGAGGCAGGAGAACCACTTGAACCTGGGAGGTAGAGATTGTAGTGAGCTGAGATGGCACCACTGCACTCCAGCCTGGGCAACAGAGGAACCGTCTCTCAAAAAAAAAAAAAAAAAAAAAAAAAGACAGAACGTTGTGTGTCCTGGTCACACCCCCACCTTTCACATACCTGAGGCTGTTTCACTGCACAGAGCTCTGCCCACCACAGCGTAGGCATGTTTAAAACAGTTTGCTGGGAGTTCCTGAGAGGCAGTACTCAGCCACGGTGAGCATCATGGCATCAATATTTCCAGAAAAAAATCTTTAAAAATGGCTATGAAACAGGGTGTTTTAGAGTTGAGGTCAGGAAGACCTGGCTTGGGGTCCGGGGAGGTGGGTCTTCTGATGTGGACCCTGGGTGGCGCGTTTGGGAGCCATGGCACAGCCGGGACCTCTTGCAGCCCATGGGTGGAGCCCGCAGGTGGTGAGCTTGGGAGGCGAGTCGTGGAGGCTGTGCTCACATCAATGCCCAGTGCCTCCCCAAGGCGCCGGGCTCTCTCCCCTCAGGGGTGGAGGAAGCACACACAGGAAGGGAGGGGTGCTGTCACACGCGTCCCCCAGCTGCAGTCATGAGATGCGATTTGGAGTGGGACCTGGGCTCTGACCTCCCGTCATCCTTAGCCTTCCCCCAAGGACAGGCCGTGAGATGGATGTGGTCACCGGCCCAATCCAGGGGTCTGTGGCCAAACCACAGACCGGGAGGAAGCAGGCCAGGCCATCTGGGGAGCCGGCTCCCCTCCTCTCCAAGAAGTCATCTCATCCAGGAGCCAGGCCTGCCTGTGAGCGAGGGGAGGCTGCAGGTGTTCCTTCGGCCTGAAGCTTGTGAAAGCCAGAGGCCCCCACTCTGCTCTCCAGCCGCAACCCCCTCCCCAGACTCAGGGGACCAAACCCGCCTTTCACAGCCGTCTGTAACCCGAACGTCTGCCCGTAGCTTTGTTCAAGCTCAGTCCACAGTGGGCCACGTGGTGTGGGAGCGTCCAAAGGTGGCTGGGGCCTGCCAGGACTGCTGCACCCAGATCGCCGCTTGCTGCTTGTGTGGCTCTGTGGGACGCTGGCTCCACAATGCCCCCCAAGCATCTGCCACCCACTCTTCCCAGATTGCAGGGCACGCCAGGCGAGACTGCGCAGGGCAGCTCTGACAGGCCTGATCTGAACCCAGGCTCGGGGGGGACGAGGGAGGGGACTGCGCACGTGCGATGGGCAGTGATGGACACCCCTCCCAGGCAGGAGAGGCAGAGCTACTTCTGACACACAGGCAGTTATGGGGGGAAGGGAGGGAGGGCGGGCAGAGGAGCCACCCCGTCTCAAGGCAGCATGCAGGGCAGAGCCGGAGGCAGGGTCCTCCCACAGGGGCTGGGCGAGGAGGAAGGTGTGGGCAGGAACTGCATCCAAATCAACAGCAAAGACAAAGGTCACCTAGAAACGGGGACTCCACGAGGCTCTTACCCCGAAGCACGCCCCTGCTGCCTGAGGCTCTTACCCCGAAGCACGCCCCTCCTGCCTGAGGCTCTTACCCCGCAGCACGCCCCTCCTGCCTGGGCCTGGTGAGTGCGGGGCTCAAGGGAAACTGAGGCAGGAGTTGGCACTTCTGCATGGGTGAGGAAGGCACCAATCTGAGGCCCCACCCACTCCCTGCTTCGGCTCCTCTGTTCCCAGGCTGCTGAGTCTCAGGAGGCTTTGGCCCCTGAAGAACAGGGAGGTCAAACAAGGTAAGAAGAGCTTTCCAGCTCCCATTGGACCTGTGATCCGAGAGGCACCATCCTGCACAACCACCTTGGTCCCAGGTCTCCAAGTGCGCCATGGCAGACAGTACCAGCTGATCACCGCTCTTTCCCGACCCAGACACAGCCTCACGCTCTTTAGCCAAGGGAAGCCCACCAAGGATCAGTCAAGCTTGCAGTAAAAGATGAAGCCTATTTGCCTCCCTGTTTTCATGTGGGGCTTATCAAGTATTTACTAAGCACCTTCTAGAAGCCTGAAGAGGGTTATAAGCCGTGGTCCCTGAGCCCAAGCCAGTTTCAGGCTTGATTTCTGGGAGGATTGGGTGGATTGACACCTTCTGATCAGTGACCCCAGGATGGGCCCTCTTGGTCTCTGTCCATATCTGGTTTGGGGGTTTTAGCAGGACTAGGCCTAGACTAGGGACAGGGAGGGCCCAAGTTCTGGCCGGGTCCAGGGTCCAGGGCCATTTGGGACCTGTGGGCATGGCTGGAGGACACGGGGTGGGGCATGGCGGCTGGGCCCTCAGTAGATTCCCTTCACCCTCTTGTTGTCGGGGTCGAAGGGAGACTTCAGGTGAGCCTGGGCAGCGTAGGTCACCCCCATTCTCTCTAGCATGTAGTCCCCACTCTTCACAAAGTCCAGCGAGACCTAAAAGCAGAGGTGGGGATGAGGGTCACTCGTGATCGGGTGGGTGTGTGGCTCACGCCTGCCTGCATCTCTGGAGGAGGGGGTCTTGGCCTTGCTGCCTGCTCTGCCAACAAACTCATTCCTGTGCCAGAGGCTCCTTCCTGAACCTGTCCATCGCCCCAGAGCAGGTGCAGCTCCTGTCCATGTGACCTTGAGTTGGGCGCGGGCATCTGGGGTCCGGCAGAGCCCAGGTCTGGCAGCCAACATGACTTACACAGGACAGCACACCTTCTGCCCCAGCAATTCCAGGTGCCTGAGAAATAGCAGAAACACAGAGGCTTTCCCGGACCCAGGCAAGCACAGCGGCTGGAGCAGCGCCGCGGCTGGCGGCCAATCCGGCTCGCATCCCTGGGGGCAGGGGCGGCTGGAACAGCCTTCTAGACAGCTTGACCTCTGTGTGCTCCCCATCCCACGCCCTGGCTTGGCCCCCAGCAAGCCCATGGGAGCCAGTCAGCCCCAGGTGCAGGTAATCTTAGGCGCAAGGAGGGCGTGATGTCCAGCCTGGCACAGCTGGTGACACCGGGTTGGATATCACGGCACCAGCCCGGCCTGCCCTCCTCTTTGCCACGGCCACTATGAGGAGGGCAGGCTGGGCCGCTCAGGGACACTGTTCTCCCTGTACAGCAATTAAAGCCAAGGCTGGGACCACAGGAAGGAGTCTCCGGCTCTGCTCTGGGAGTCAGAGGGCTCCTTCTTGTTCCTGGCAGCTCAGGACTAGATGAAAAATGAAAAACAAACTGAGCTGTTTTGTGACAGGAGCTTGAGGAGTGGCGCTCCTGAGCCGTGTGTGTGCCTGCAGGATGGGCAGCTCGGAGCTGACCCCCACCCGCAGGCAGCACAGGGAGCTGGTGGCCTTCAAACGTCCACAGGCAGGTACAACTCACAGCGGGCACCTGGCCTTGCTAACAAGCACCCACGAGGCTGGAGCTCCTTCCCCACCTCGAGCCTTTCCCACCAATGAGCAGGTTTCCCTGTCTTAGGAAGAAACCTGTTACCCCCTGGGGTGCTAGAAAACGTTTAACAACCAGCTCTGGGGTGGGGCGGGCGTGACTGTGGCATCTGCCTGTTTCCACAGTGCAAACGCTCTGGGCAGCCCTGGCAGAGAGGGCGGGGGACGTGCACTGGCGGCTCCGGCTGCATCGGCTGGTTCTCCCCAGGCCCCCGGCTGTCGTCTGGATGCCGTGTAACCTGGGCTGCCCTGGTCACGTTGGTGAGGGACCCATCCCTGACTCGGGAGAGAGGCGAGCATTGAAGAAAGGGCCTGCACTCCCCAGCCCACCCTGGCATGGAGCCCATAAACTCCGCTTTGGCTGGGCCCCAGGGCCGTGTCAGGAGGTCCTGCCTGCCATCACAATCCCCGCTTATGAAGAGGACCCCACTCTGGGCAGTGGCCTGTACGATGAACCTGCGTGGTAGGTGGGTGTCTGTCCACATTTTATAGATGAAGAAACCAAGGCCCCAAGAGGGGGTCCTTGTCAAGGTCACAAAGCAAGCAAATGGCAGGTCCCAACGGCTGGTGGCATTGACTGTGTCCTGAGCCTCCCAGCTCCACCGCAGGAGTCAGTCCCATGGGCTGCCACTTCTCCACGGCTCCATAGGACCATGGCCTTGCCCAATGCCTGGCAGTGCCCCCCCGGGCCTGCGAGCTGGGCTTGCACATCCCTGCAGCTCCTGCTAAGGCTGGTCTGTCTCCAGGCTGCCCCTCCTCCTGGCTTCTCCCAAGTGCTCCCTCCCTCCCTGACTCCCTCCATGTGTCCGTCAGGGGCTCAGGCTGGAAGGCTCTGGAGCCAGGCCAGCACCTCCCGGCCTCACTGGGGCTTGGGCCAAATGTCAGATCATCTCCCGTGGAGAGACGTGACCCTGCTCAATGGCGCCTCCACTTCCAAGGGTCAGAAAGATGGGAAAAGGAGGTACAGACCACCCCTTCCCCTGCTGAGGAGGCCGCCCGCCGCCTGCCCCGCCACTCCTGGCCACCCTGTTCTTTCCAGCCTGCTCCTGCCTCCTGCATCCAGGGGTCAGGGTCACCTGGTGGGCGTGGGGTTGCCTGGGGTCGGGGGTGTCCGTGTGAGAAAAGAGAGGAGGGTAGGAACATGGGTCTCCAAGTCTCTGGTCACCCTGGGGGCCACCCCTGCACCCCAGGCAAAGGGTGAGCCATGGATGGCTTAAGGTTTGGGTCTTTGGTGTCAAGAGCCAGCCTGGCCAGCCGGCACCTCCTTCTAACCAAGGGAAGCCTGGAACCACCAAGTCAGATTCTTCCAGAAAGAAAACAGAGAGCTGGGGAGTCCTCCACCTGCTGAGGCCTCTTCCCCCACCTTCTCCTTCCCCCTCCTCCTTCTCCCTCTCCCTGTTCTTTCTCCTCCTTCTTTCTCCCTTTTCCCTCCCCCCCTTCCTCCTTCTCCCTCCATCTTCCTCCCCCCCTCCCCACTCCCTCCATTCTTCTTTCTCTTCCCTCCTCCTCCTCTGGGCCCCACCTGTGCCTCCTCCCTGTGCCCAGCACACTCAGGCCACGGTGCAGGGAGCTGGTTTGGAGCTGGGGAGGGATCAGTGCTAGCCTCAGCAAGGCCAGAGAAGGGGACTCACCGGCCCGCCACTGGGGTCGCGGACGTAACCGTAGGCAATGGTCTTCTCGATGGCGAACCCAAAGTCTGCCCTCCGGACGTGGCCTACCACCTGGCCGTTCCTCCAGATGGCCTCCAGGCCGAACATGGGTACTTTGCTGGAAGAAGCAGTAGAGAAAGCTGGGACCCAGAAACCACGGGGTGGGGACACGTCCACAGTGGCCTGGAGGAGAACGGAGGGCTGCGGGGTGCCCACCCATCCGTGGCTCCACGCAGATAGGGCTGGCCTGCTAGGACCCTGCCGGTCCCCAGAGCCAGCCCAGTACCTGGCCGGACACCCGGGCTCAGGCTTTGAGTGAGTAAAATGAATGAATAGAGAACATCAAAACCAGGCGCGGACTTTGCTGTTTCCGGAAGCGAGCTCCATGTATCTGGGAGAGGCCCTGCTTCCGATTTCCTTCCGCTGATCTTCTGAATGATTCAAATGTGAAACACGATTGTGGCTCGCTCTACTCTGGTTCTTTTCTTTTTTTTTTTTTTGGTGCAGTGGCGCGATCTCGGCTCACTGCAACCTCCAACTCCCAGGTTCAAGCGATTCTCCCACCTCAGCCTCCGGAGTAGCTGGGACTATAGGCACCCACCACATGCCTGGCTAATCTTTGCATTTTTAGTAGAGACGGGGTTTCATCATGTTGGCCAGGCTGGTTTCGAACTCCTGACCTCAAGTGACCTGCCCATCTTGGCATCCCAAAGGGCTGGATTGCAGGCGTGGGCCAGTGTGCCCAGCTGGGTTTGCTGTTTTTCGCAGCACAATACATACTTTATTCACATGACTTTACTGCCTGTGGTATAGGAATGCTCACTGCACAATTTTTAAAAATTGAAAGCAGGAAGACAGATTTAAAAGTAAGCTAAAATCACAGAAAGGCCAGCACCCAGGGCTAACTGGTAACACTCTGTGGCCAGTCTGCAGATTTCTGGGTGACGGGTGATCGCGGCTGCAGCTGTGCAAAGGGGTCACTGCGTAGAAGGGCCGGGCTGAGGCTGAGGCCGCCTCCTGCATCCACAGACTGGAGTCGCTGTTTGGGTCCCACTTGTCAATCGGATTAGGGCGAGGCTGGAAGGAGGTTTTGTAAATATCTTTGGTTTCGCCCTAGTTCTCGTCCTCCACGTGAGGTCCCCGAGTCCTCACGTGCTTCATGGAGGGTCAGAAGGTCAGGGCCAAGCAGGCAGAAAGGACCCAGGGACGCTGCCCTGTGCAAGGGGCCTCCTCTCCCAGAGCTGAACCGATCCTGGGCGCTGGACGCGTTGTCAAGCGGGAGGCAGAGCCCACGGGCACCCCGGGAGAAGCCGCAGGACAAGGACAACGCGGCTTCGCTCATCCTCCCTGCCCCCACCCTCATCACTCTGACACTCCTCATGAAGGCTCCAGAAATCTGGGAGAAGTGGCAGTGTTTGCGGCTGGCTGTCAGCTCCATGTCCACAGAGCCTAAAGCTGCCCACTTCCCCAGAGACCTGCACCTCGGACCCCCGCCGGCACCACAGGAGGGACTGGGAGCAGGGCCTGATCTCAGACCACCCTGCAACCCAGCTGGGACTCAGGTTCCTGGAATCCAAACTCTCCCAGGGGCCCAGGGAGCACATGCGCCAGGCTGCCAGCAGCGTGCTCAAAGTCACTCTCCGTGGGTAGAGCAGGTGGTCAGGGTGTCCCCAGGCAGGGTCTCCCCTTCCGCCTCTGCCAGGTGACTCGGCACGAGTCCCTGCCCCTTGGCACTGTGTGGTCTCCATCTGTAAGTGGGGATGGTGGCCCCAGCCAAGCCCCTCTCTCCGCATCGAAGGGCTGTGGGGAGGACTGAACCGGAAGAGGACGGGAGGTGGTGGCACAGTGACTGGGAGGCCAGGTTCCCTGGGCTCACCCTCCCAAGTCCCTCGGCCTAGACCCACCCCAGAGGGCTGGGCTGGGCTGGACTGCACCCTTCTCTCTTGAGACCTTCGTTTGAAGAGCATGGAGCCTTCCCTGTGTCCCCACATGCCCTGATGGCCTGGGAGGGGTCCCCACCATGTGCAATTTTGCGCTTCTCCCTGGGTGCCTGTTGGGCTCTGCCTCTTACGCGACAGCCTGCCCAGCACCCAGGATCAGCTCAGCTCTGCCTTTAACAGCATGGGAGCGGCTGGCAAGATGGCCTCTCTCTTTGGCCTTGATTTTCTTGTCTGCACTGGGCTGTCGGGTGCGTTCTGGAAGAGCATGGCTGACACATGGGAAGTGTTGGTGCCAGGGGCCTTAGACTGGGGGACTGAGCAGCGCCTGCCTGCCCTGGCCATGGGCAGTTGCTTCCGGGCGGGCGTGGGGCACCGGGATACTCACTCCTCCACGGTGAAGCACACCAGGCGTCGGCAGAGGCCCGTGGCCCGCTGCTGCTCCAGCGCCTCCCGCCCCAGGAAGGGTACAGGCGACTTCAGCCTGCAGGTGAAGGCCAGGCCTGCCTCCAGGGGACTGTCGTCCGGCCGCAGGTCCGCGTGCCAGTGCCGGTAGCCTGCGGGAAGGGAAGCCATGGGGTCGATGCCACCTTGAGGGGTAAGCCCTTTAGAAGATGCATGAGGATGCTGCCCAAGCCCACCCCTGCAGCCCCCACCCACACCCTCAGAGCTGCTTAGTCACCCAGGCAACCCAGGAGGAGGCGGGGCGTCCCCAACCCCAGAAGGTTCCCCAGGCAAGCCCCCCAGCAGACTGCCCGTCAGCACTGCAGCCCTCTGCACCCTCAGGTGGGGGCATCAGGGAGGGGCTCATGAAGGGGGAGCTGCCTGATGCCCAAGCTGGGTGCCCAACACCAAAGGGAGCTGCCTGATACCCACTCTGAGCCTCCATCCTCGCCCTGGGCAAGAGTCTGGGCTTCCTCCAGAGGCCATAGCACCTGCTCCCCTGGGCCATTCTTCACAGCTCTCAGGAAAACCAAGGCACCCAATTCCTACCCAACCTGGCCCTGCCCCCCAGGTGCCAGGCAGTGCCTCAGCTCTGAGCCCAGGTGTGTGCAGGTGTCGCTGATCCCAATACCATCCCTGGAGCCCTGCGTGAAGACCCTGGGCAGCAAGAGGGTTTGGGAAATGGAGGAAGCCAGGTGCTGGGGTGTGGGGCAGGAAATCACCGTGTGGGAAGAAGGCAGCCAGGTGACGACATAGGGAAGGCAAACAGCTTCTCGGCCTCCAGGTGTCTCGAGCGTCGCCCCCACCCGCCGCCCGGGGCCGTCCAGACCCTGCACTCACCTTTCTCAGTGCTCAGGGAGTCGATGGCACGGTACCCTGCATTGACGAGTCCATGCTTGGCACCAGCAGCCATCACAGCCCGGTACACAGGCACACAGGACGTCTTTGGAATGTGCAGCTCCCAGCCCAGCTCTCCGACAAAGGACAGCCGCATAGCCCGGACCTGAGGGACGAGGTCATGGCTTAGATGTGGCCAGGCCGGATGGCTGAGGTCCAGGCCCTGGCCACCGCCTCCTGGTGGACAGCTCCTGCTGCACTGTGACTATCAGCTGGCCTGGGGTCGCAGCTGGACTGCCACCAAGAAATGGGGTCTTCCAAGGAGAGCTCCCTCCAGCTGCTCTCGAATTGTTTAAGGAGAAGGAAGGGGTCACCTTTGGGAGTGGAGATGGCAGGTTTGCTGTCTGCAGACCTCAGCTCTTCCACAGGACTGGGTCAGCCTCCTGTCTGTCATAGCCAATGACCACGGCTGGTGGCTGAAAACGATAGCAGGAAACTCTCTCTTGGTTCTGGAGGCTCAAAATCCAGAATCACCGTGCAGGCGAGCCCCGCTCCATCTGCAGGTGCCGGAGAGGGCCCTTCCACTTCCCAGGCACCTCCAGGTGTCCTCGGCCTGTGGCTGCACCGCTGCCATCTCTGCCTCAGCCCTCACAGCCTTCCCTCTGTGTCTCTATGTCTTCTAGGGACACGTGCCACTGGATTTAGGACCCTCCCTGTCCCTCGATAATGTCATCTGGAGACCCTGACGTTAACTACACCTGCAAAGGTCCCATTTCCAAATAAGGCCAAATTCACGGGTTCTGGCGAGTTAGGATATAGACCTATGTTTTAGGGTTCACAGCAGGGACCTGGGACAATGTCTCACCCTCCTTATGGCCCCGTTCCTTGTCTGTAAGATGGGGTTGGGAGCCTGGCTTTATGTTTCAGAAGCTCTGAGACATGTCTGCGAGGGGCAGGGGTAAGGCAGCAGCACGGCGCAGAGGACACCACCCTGTCTGCGCTTGGTGGGGACAGAGGCATCGGGGACGGGGACAGCCAGTGTAGGTGCCAAGCTCATTGTCCAAGGAGCCCATCACCACCATCTGGTCAGCCCCGGCCCGGCGCAGGACTCTGAAGACAGCCATAGCCTCTGCCCGTCAGGACTTGGCTTGGCTGTAGGCACAACCATGTTCTGGGAGGGGAAGGTGCTGGAAAGCAAGACCCCTGCCTGGGACGCCAGACCAGGCCGGCAGGCAGAGCGGGACGGGCCTTCCAGGTGAGGGCAAAAGGCTCAGCACTGGGCAGCGGACGTGGTGGGAGGCAGGAGAGAAAGGCCGGCGGGGCTGTGGATATCTGAGTGTGAAAGACACGGTGACCCCAGACCCTGCAGAAATGAGTGCCAATTATCACATGCTCGTAGGCCAAGTTTCATCTTATCCCTCCACAGCCCATGCAATGGTGGAAACGCTGTCTATAAAGTCTGCAGGCTGAGCAGACACCGAGGCTCCCAGAGGCACGGAGTGGGCCTGGGCACAGGAGGCTCTGTGGAGGACAGCAGGTGTCTTTGGGAGGGTGTGTCCCGCACACCTGCACACCAGGCTAGTGCTCAGCCACATGGAGGCCACAGGAGCGCGGGGGGCTCCTTGCGCAGGAGATGTGATTTTCCTGGCACACTTGGTTCGGGTGCATGCCAAAACCCTTGAACCCACTGGCTCCTAAGGGAAGACCTGAGTGCTCAGCCCTGGGACCACAGAGCTCACAAATGGAATGGGGCGAGCTCAGCGGATTGCAGGACCCCAGACAGCGGACAGGCCCGCCCTGTCCAGCTCCCGCTGGGATGCGCCTGTAGGAAGGAGGGCAGAGGCCACTCTCCCAACCACAGGAGCAGCTCCTCATAAACCTGACACTTTAATCACATGGCCGCCGAGGGGCTAGATTCTTAAAGCTTTGGAAACAGTGCAATTTGCTCTAAGTTACCATTTACCCAGGCCTCTTAAAAAACTCAAAATTGACATGGAAGATGTACTGTTGACATTTCCCTGCTTCCCTGGTGCAAGCCGCAGGCCCCTGACAAAGATTGCCTTGCCAACGGGGTTCTAATTTTAGACAGCCTATGGAGGAGCTCGGGGCTCAAAGCCAATCTCACTTTCAAACAGAAAAAATGATTTTTAAAGTGCACCTATCTGCAGCCCTCCAATTGTGGATCCATGTTCAGACAACTACCTGTCACTCGGCTCAGTGACAGGGTCGGTGTTTACGGGTGGAAGGAAAGAAGCGGTCCCATCCTTCCCAGCTCCAGCAGCTCAGCGAGGACGCAGTCAGCTGGGTCTGGGTCTCCCCCGTACCCCGTGCACAGTCCGGCCCAAGAAACAGTCCCTGAACAAAGGAGGAACACAGGGGCCACACCTACATCCCGGCAAAGCGATGGGGGTCTGGGTAAACCCAGGGGCCTCTCTAAGTCCACAGAATCACTGGTTGTTGAGACATCTCCGATTTTCCTCCACTGAAGCAGCGGAGCAGGGCCAGTCCTCAGTTTTTCCGAGTGGGGACCCATAAGGAGAGTGACAGGATGAGTGAGGACATCCAAAACATGGACGTCCAGTCAGTCAGGCTTGGGTGGGAACGGCATCTCCCAGTGCCCACGGGGGTTGGCCCACTCGGCCTCAGTGCCATCTTCTGACCAGTTGGCCAAGGAGGACACGTGTGCACGACACAGATGGAAGCACAGAGCTGTGAAAGCCCCAGATGCAAGTTGGAACTCCTGGCTGTGGATGGAGTCACAGAATTGGGGAAGATCAACAGGAAGGGCCCTAGGTCAGGTTTTGTTTAAAACCTTTCCACATCCTGAGGATTCCACGCAAAAAATCTGCCCAAACTATAAAAGTCAGCAAAGTTGCAGGAAATGAAGTCAAAGGACCCGCGCGTATGTGGTCACGTGATCTCAAGGGCGCTGGGACCACTCACGTGGAAACAGTTTCCAACAAGCGGTGCTGGGAAGACTTGGTAGCCACGTGCAGAAGAGGGAAGCTGGCCACTTCCCATACATCATGTCCAAAAACCAAACAGACATGGAACAAAGACGTAAGGGTACGATCTATAGCTGCAGAACCTCTAGAAGAAAGTACGGGGATTTGGAAATGGCAAAGGTTTCCTGGACAGAACACCGACAGCACAGGTCACAGAAGCAAAACCCAGGTGGAAGCACATTAATCACGAGCACGTTTGTGCATCCAAGGACACTAACAGTGAAAAGGCAACCCTCCTGCCTAGGCCTCCCCAAGTAATGGAGAGAATATTTGCAAATCTTACATATGATAAGGGCCTTCTACCCAGACAGAATAAAGAACTCTTACAACTTAACAATAAAAAGTCAAATACCACCATTAAAAATGGGCAAAGGGGCCGGGTGTGGTGGCTCACACCTGTAATCTCAGTACTCTGGGAGACCAAGGCGGGAGGACCACCCAAAGTCAGGAGTTCAAGACCATCCTGGCCAACGTAATGAAACCCTATTTCCACTAAAAATACAAAAAAAAAAAAAAAGTTGGGCATGGTGGTGCGCACCTGTAGTCCCAGCTACTCGGGAGGCTGAGGCGTGAGAATCACTTGAATCCAGGAGGCGGAGGCTGCAGTGAGCCGAGAATCCGCCATTACACTCCAGCCTGGGCGACAGAGCAAGACTCTGTCTCAAAAAAAAAAAAAGAAAAAAAAATGGGCAAAGGACTTGAATGGACAATTCTCAGGAACAAATGCAAATGGCCAAGAAGCTGAGGAAAAGATGCCCACACCACTGCCCACCAGAGGCATGCCAACCCAAATCACAGGGAGCCATCACTTTATGCCCATGAGGGTGACAATTGCGCAAACAAGAAAAAGAAAGTAACGAGAGTTGGGGAGCACGTGGGAAACTGGGCCCTCGTGCCCCGTTGGTGGGAGTGAAAAACGGGGCAAGCGCTGTGGAAAACAGTGCAGCGGGTCTTCAAAAAATTAAAGACAGAACTTCCATGTGACCCAGAACCCCGCTTCTGGGTACACACCCAAAGGAACTGAAAGGAGGGATTTGAAGAGGGATTTGCACACTCATGTGCACAAGATTATTCACCACAGCCAAGGGGTAGACACAACCCAAGTGTCTACCAACAGAGGATGAAAAAGCCAGGCATGGTGGCTCACACCTGTAATCCCGGTTCTTGGGGAGGCTGAGGCAGGAGGACTGCTTGAGCCCAGGAGTCTGAGGTCAGCCTGGGCAACATAGGGAGGCCCTGCCTCTACAAAAAAAAAAAAAAAAAAAATTTAAAGTTAGCTGGGTGTGGTGGCGTGTGCCTATAGTCCCATCTACTTGGGAGGCTGAAGGGGGAGGATCACCTGAGCCCAGGAGGTTAAGGCAGTCACCTGAGATCGGACCACTGCACTCCAGCCTGGGTGACAGAGTAAGACCCTCTCTCAGAAAAAACAACAGCAAAACCCACCAAAAAGCAGATGATGTACAGACAAAATGTGTTCTATGCACACCATGGAATGTTATTCAGCCTTAAAAGGGGAGGAACGGCCGGGCGCAGTGGCTCAAGCCTGTAATCCCAGCACTGTGGGAGGCCGAGGCGGGTGGATCACGAGGTCAAGAGATCGAGACCATCCCGGTCAACATGGTGAAACCCCGTCTCTACTAAAAAAAATACAAAAAAAAAAAAATTAGCTGGGCATGGTGGCGCGTGCCTGTAATCCCAGCAACTCAGGAGGCTGAGGCAGGAGAATTGCCTGAACCCGGGAGGCGGAGGTTGCGGTGAGCCGAGATCGCGCCATTGCACTCCAGCCTGGGTAACAAGAGCGAAACTCCGTCTCAAAAAAAAAAAAAAAAAAGGGGAGGAACTTCGGATGCATACCAGAACGTGGATGAACACGTTAAAAACACATCATCCTGAGTGACGGGAGCCGGTTGCAAAAGGACAAATCCTGTCTGAGTCCACTCACATGAGGTCCCTAGAGTCACCAGATTCATAGACATTGAGAGCAGAATGCAGGGTGCGGGGACTGGGGAGAGGGGAGGGAGTCCTTCAATGGGCCAGGGCTTCCGTTTCACTAAACAAGGACATTCTGGGGGTTCGTTTCACAACAATATGAACATGCTTAACACTTAAACACACCAACCAACAAACTAACTCCTTTTCTTCCTGGGAAACTGAGGCTAGGGACTAAGTGACTGGCGCTTTCTGACATCCCGGGCCCCAGGAACCGAGGAGCCAGGGGAGACAGGGCCTGCAGAGACAGAGGCGGGAATTCGGGAAATGTGAGGGAATGGCCCCCGGCCAGACCAACAGAAGGTCAAGGAGATACCAGAGACCTGGGAAAGGCGGTATTTAAAAAGGTAACAGCAGAGAATTTTCCAGAAGTGAAGATGGTCGGGCATGAGCTATCAGACTGCAGGAAGCACAATGCTACCAAACGGGATAAATACCAGTGAATCCCTGGGTGGAAAACACTGGGGTCTGGGCAGGCATCAGAGTGGGCAGGGCGCAGAGGGGGTGGGTGGGGAGGACAGGAGGGAGAAATGAAAGAGAAAGAGAGAAAGAGGCAGAGAGAGGCCGGGCACAGCGGCTCACTCCTGTAATCCCAGCACTTTGGGAGGCCGAGTCAGACAGATCACTTGAGGCCAGGAGTTTGAGACCAGCCTGGCCAGCATGGCAAAACCCTGTCTCTACTAAAAATACAAAACTTAGCTGGGCGTGGTGGTGGGCACCTGTAATCCCAGCTACTCGGGAGGCTGAGGCAGGAGAACTGCTTGAACCTGAGAGTTAGAGGCTGTGGTGAGCCAAGATTGCCCCACTGCCCTCCAGCCTGGGTAACAAAGTATTAAAAAAGACTTTGAATAGACAGAGAGAGAGAGAGAGAGGCCTGAAACCCTGAAACCACCTCTTGGTGTGGCACTAACCAAGGCTATTCTACTATAGAACAGTATCTTCGAAGCACAGAGCTTTGGACATAACCGTCAGCCTAGAAACCCACGTCCTCGGGGGGTGTGAGGGGTGGGTGGACCGAGTGTCCTCAGATGCAGACAGAGCTTATTATGCACGATTCTTGTTGGAAGAATCTGTAGAGGATGCACTTCAACATCCAGCACCTTCAAGCCCGGACCCCTGACCTCACCTGGGTGCGGCTTGAGGGTCAGACCAGAGCAGACACCTGGCCAGGTGGGGGTCGAGCTGGAGGAAGACCAAGGCGAGGTGAACGCTGTCTCCTGGTCAGGAATAGGCGCTTTGGAATCAAACCCATGAAGGGTGGGATAAAGAGGACCCCTCCACCCATGGAACTAATCAGTCCCCTGGAGTCTGTGATCAGCAGACTGAGTTCTGCAAATAAAGGATTGGAGCAGGGGTCCTTTGTGGCCGAGTGGACCCTGCTGGGAGCTGAGTCCCTTGCTGCTTGGCCCTGGCTGGGGGTGAGGACTCAGGACCCACAGGGCTGCCTGATGCCCGCCTTCCCAGTGGCCAGGCGCTGTTCCAGCCTGTCGTTCTGGAGAGGAGGAGAACGACTCCTAAAGCCAGCAGAGCCACCTGCCAGTGGTGGCCTCTGCTGGAGCTCAGACCCCTGGGCTGTAGGTTGTGGCGAGAGAGGACCCTTCTGTGGAAGGAGATCACTCAGGGTGAGGCTGAGGCCTGAAGAGCCTCCCACGCAGAGTCCCCCACGCAGAGTCCCCCACGCAGAGCCCCCCACGCAGAGCCCCCCACGCAGAGCCTCCCACGCAGAGCCGCCCACGCAGAGTCCCCCACGCAGAGCCCCCCACGCGGAGCCCCCCATGCAGAGCCCCCCACGCAGAGCCCCCCACGCAGTCCCCCACACGGAGCCCCCCACACGGAGCCCCCCACGCAGTCCCCCACGCAGAGCCTCCCACGCAGTCCCCCACGCAGAACCCCCCACGCAGAGTCCC
>NW_022437066.1:4204347-4230857 GCF_009761245.1 Sapajus apella | reverse complement strand
CCCCCACGCAGAGCCCCCCACGCAGAGCCCCCCACGCAGAGTCCCCCACGCAGAGCCCCCCACGCAGAGTCCCCCACGCAGAACTCCCCACACAAGAGTCCCCCACGCTCAGGCAGACGTCGCTCCTATGACCGTGGCTCTCACTCCAAATTGGCCTCAGGGTTTTGGAGGGTTCTGGATATCAGACCCCTCCAGGCCCGGAAGGGAGTTCTACAGGATGCCACCGGTCCCCGGGGGTGAGAGACCCCCGCCCTATCTGCCCTGTTCCTTTCAGGCCACTCAGGTGGCACACCCGGTCCGAAGGCAGATGCAGAGGCCCCCTGCCCTGGCCCACACAGCACTGGTACCCATTCCCACAAGCGTCCACCACCATGGCCAGCAGGCTCGAGGCTCACCTGCTGCAGGGGTGCTAGGGCTCAGACCATGATCCCCCAAGCAGGGCGCCTGGCGTGAGAACTCAGGACTAAAGGAGACCAGAAGGCCTCTGGGGCAGCCCAAGCCTCTCTCCGACCTCCTCCTCCCCTCCCGTCTTCCCCGGGCCTCTGGGTCTCCCTCTCTGACCGCTCCTGTGCTACATAAAGCTTTGATTAAATACATCTGGTGTGCCTTTCTCTTGTTAACCTGCCTTTTGTTACAGGGCTGTCGCCCGCGCCCCTGATGCTGGGTGAGGAGAGGGATCACACCTTTTTTTCCCTACAAGGGCACGGTGAGAACCTGGAACAGATCACGCCTCCAAGGCCCCCACTCAGGGCCCTCTGCACTGGTTCTGCAGGAGGCCACTTGCCCCAGACAGAAGCAGCAAATCCAGGGCGGGACAAAGCTTCAACCACCCACTACACAAACTCAATCCAACCTCCCCTAGGGCAGCAGGCACTCCATGCCTTCTTCCCTCCCTGTTTCCCTCCCTCCCTTCCTTCCTTCTTTTTCTTTTTTATTTTTTTGAGATTGAGTCTCACTCCTATGGCCCAGGCTGGAGTGCAGTGGCGCCATCTCAGCTCACTGCAACCTCCACCTCCCGGGTTCAAGCGATTCTCCTGCCTCAGCCTCCCGAGTAGCTGGGATTACAGGCATGCAGCACCATGCCCGGCTAATTTTGTTTTTAATAGAGATGGAGTTTGCAGTGTTGGTCAGGCTGGTCTCAAACTCCCAACCTCGGGTGTTCCGCCCGCCTCAGCCTTCCAAAGTGCTGGGATCACAGGCGTGAGCCACCGTGCCCGGCCCCCTTCACACTTTCACGGCAGAAGCTTGACCCTCGACCAGGAACATTGTGCCCCCGCCTGCGGGTCTCTCTGGGCTGCACTGGGGAACCTGCCCGTGGCACCGGGTATCTGTCTAAGACCTCGGCCAATCTGCACAGGTTCTATACATTGAGTTTTCAGGCAGAGGCTGGCCCCCAGTTGGTCCCGGACTGGCATGTCATGGTCATCTAATGCGGACAGGTGCAGGACGGCTCCATCCTGAACGAATCATATTCTAACAGCGCCTTGACGAGGACTTCTCACTGTCAGGAAAAGAGATTCAATTTCCTTTTGAGCTGAAATTAATTTTCAGAGAAAATCACTTTATCGCGGTGCCCCGAGGCATGCTCCCAGCCCAGCACTGCCGCTTCGCAGCGGGGCCTGGACTCGGCGGGGGCTCTGGGAACGCTGCGCCCGGCGGAGCAGAGCTCGGGGAGACACGCCGGGAGAGCACTGCCGCCGGGGAGTCTTGCTGGCCTGGAGGCAGATATTTGGGGAGCAAGGACAGCTGGTCTGCTGGCTGCTGGGTGAACAGTAACTTCTCCCCACCCTGCTTGTTCCTCTAGCAGTCCAGGGATCGGGGCAGCCTGGGTCAGATCCCAGCCTCTCAGAGAAGAATCACGGTGCAGCAGGAGCCGTGCTCAGCTGGGAATGAGGCCCAAGGCATCTGGTGGTGAGGAGGGCCTTTGGGCAGCGGCAGGCGCCCCCCTCTCGTGCCCAGGACCCAGATCTGCAGCTCTGGCCCTCGCCCTGCTTTCCACCCAGAGGTTCCGCTGACTGCGCAGCACACACATTCCTCTCCTGCATCTGCCTGGCTGGGATCCAACCGATCGCCTGTACATTCTGGGCTCGGCCCCGAGCTCCAGCCCAGCGTTGCTTCACGTTGAGGGATATGTCATCAACACATTTTTAAGCCAGCACAAGATATTATTTAGGAGAATGAAATTCTCCCTGGATTCAGAGACTCCAGAATGTCTGGGTAGACTTACGGAATGACCCGGAAAGAATTTTACACATTGTGCTAGACTTCGTGCTATAGGTGGGGACACTGAGGCCCAGAGAGGCGCCCCACAGATGGCCGGGGCAGGACGGGAGGCCAGGTGTCCGGCCTGAGCTCCACAGAGCCTTCAGGGTCACACGGAAGCTTCGGTCCCAAATCTCCCAGTGTCTGTGGCTAACCCAACTCCCATCACCCACCTGCCTGTGAGGCCCCACAGGGGGAGCTGGCTGTGGCCAGTGGCTGAACCCCCACCCATCTCGATGGCCAGAAAATGGGGAAGCCACTGTCTCCCAGGCTGGGGCTACCTGGGAATGTGTGGCCCTGGCCGCTTTGAGGGACAGTTCCCAGGTCAGCAAAAACCATAACATTGACACCAAGGACCCAACACCTCTGCTCTCCTGGCCCCACCTCCCCAGGGCTCTCGAGAGAAGGCAGCGGTCCCTGAGGACGGGATCTGCCACTGCTCCGTCTTCCACACCCTCAGTGGTGCCCACTCCTCAAGTCCCGGCCCCTTCTCATGGGAGCTGGACCCACCGGCCACCCAACTTCAAGCCCCGAGGGCAGGAGTGGTCCTCCAGACACATGCAGCCCTGACCGCCAGGCCCACCCTGGCCACTCCGGAGAGCCACAGGGAGGACAAGGAGGGAGACGGCCAATGAGGAGCCAGTGGGCTGCAGTCAGTGCTGGGCACCAGGGTCTCTAGGTAAAGACGGTTAACCCCAGATCACCCCCAGCCTGCCCCCAGTGGGCCCCATGGACTCCAAGAACATGAGCATGGGAGGGACCCCACAGAACCAGCCACTTAGCCGAGGTGACAGTAAATCTGTGTGCTGTAACGCCATGTGTCCTCCTAAGGAGAGTGGCCCTGGGGCACCGGCTGTCCCCGGCTGGGAGCTTGTCCATGCCAACAGCCAGTGCTGTGGGGAGACAGAAGACTGCCCTCAGCATCGGGGGCATCTGCTGCCCTGGTCCTGTCACAGGGCTGGGAGGTGTTGGCATGGGGACCGCAGGGACCGGGAGAGTGCTGGTGGGTGGCGAGTGGAGCGGGACAGCCGATGTGGCTGTCTCCTGGCTCATCCACAGGCCACTGGGGTCAGTCCCAGGGCAGAGCCCCCCCAACACAGCCCACACTTTGTTCCCAGCCGAAAGGCGAGACACCTGGGTCTCGCCCCACCCTGTCTGTCTCTTGCCAGCACTCAGTTCTCTGTGGCCACCTTTGCAGGATTCTCGGTTCCCTAAGAACTCCTTGGCCTGTGGTTATCACTCACCCTGCCCAGGACCTCTCGGCAGTACAGGCTGGGCTGTGGCTGCAGGTCCCTTCCTGGGCCCCAGCCTCACTCGGGGTCTGAGCCCACCGAGGGCAGAAGCCACATCTTCCATCCCGGGACCCTCATCCGGCAGCCAGCAGGCTCCCAGGCAGCATGCCCAGAGTCCACTCCAGAGCCCCCGAGCGCCAGCGGAGGGACCGGGCGAGCAGCACTGCACTTGGAACGCGTCCCTTAGTTTGGTGAAACGCTAGTGCCTGGCTGAGAGTCCCAAGTGGCCCCTCGTGAGCCGACGGTGACCACGGAGGTACGCCACGGAGACCCCCCACGGCCAGCAGGCAGCCTGTTTCCAGGCAGCTGGGCCTCCTTATGCACGCACGGCACCTCCCCACCACCTGTTTCCCTGGGTCCCCACAATCCGCACGCCAGCTGACACGTCCCGCCTCCCCTGTTTCCCCTCCCACCCATCCCACAGGCAGGGACCCCGGCCTAGAAAGCTCTGCGCTGCTCTCCCACGCCACCTGAGACCTAGGGCAACGCTGGGCAAGCGAGGGGCACAGAAATGCCCAAGGACAGAGAAGAACACGGCACACAGAGGCCCGCGAGGTGGGGCCGCCAGCCACACACACCCCTGACCTGGGGGGCCCAGCTCTCCTCCCTCTCAGCCCAATAGTCTGGGTCTATTGGGAGGATGGTGTTCAGGGGAAGCTCCTCCAGGGGCCACTTCCAAAGCAAAGAGGTGGACCCGGCGTGAAATCCACGCTCAGGGCGCGGGTGACGCAGCTGAGGGCCTTCCAAGTGGTGCTTCGGGAACGTTCAAAGGACAGAACAGCCTCAACACTCGGGGGAATAAAGCCACGTGTACAACGGCACGGGACACCCAGAGTACGTTTTAAAATCCACAGCTAGACAGACGACGGAAAGATGACAGATGACGGAAAGATGGCAGACGATACACTCCACTGTCAACTGCGGTTTCCCGGGGATGGGATTAGAGTGTTTTTGTTAACTCGTTGGCAGGCTATGAGCGTCCCCAACAGTCCTCTGAGATGCCGCTGACCACCGTGTCCCGGCCAGACGAGCTTCGTGCAGCAGCCCAGAGACCTACAGACCCAACATCCTTGTTCTGAGGGGCCGAGTGCCGTGCCCAAGGTGGGCTTGCTAGAAGCGAGGCTGGCCCTCGGGCCCTAGAACCCACGTGCTGTTACGGTGGGAAACTGAGCCATGAGCAGTATTTATACATACAGCCATCACGTGCTTTTTACACCAGTAAGCAGGAGACTGTGGGGACAAGCGGCCCCTGTGTCCGTCCCTGCACCCCTGCACCCCCACGCTGTGTCTGGCCTGGCCTGTTCCTCCAGGGAGCGTCATCCTGGAAGCAGGGTCTGTCTTTGTGTCAGCTCAGCAAACACGTGGCCTGGCCTGGTTTCCAGGCCACAGAGATGGAGGTGACCCCAGGCAGCCATTGCCCAGGCCTGGGGAAGCCACCAGGGCCAGGAAAGGGCTAGCCCCAGAGGACGTAAGGGGAGGGCAGGCAGCAGGAGCCGCCTGTCCAGTCTGTCTCAGAACAAGCCCCGGCCGCTTGCTGCAGTGACTGCGGGTGGGAGGCCAGGCTGCTGGGCCTCAGACGACAGGGGACGTGTTCCCACCTGGTGGTCTCCCCCTCCTGCAGCCAAACCACACAGAGGCAGCACCTATGCCAAGCCTCAGCAAGAGGGGAGAACGCGCAGCTCCCTCCCCTTCTGCAAACCAGAGCCCAGCCCCAGACAAGGCTGGATGCTGTGTGGGCCCCACAGCCGGCCTGCTGGAGCTGGAGTCGAGCCGTCTGGAGACCATGTGGCCTGGCTGCAGCTGTGCTGCTCTCTCTAAGAGCCCACCCTCTCTGGTCCCAGTAGGCAGCTTTGCACCGCAGAGGCAGGAAGCGAGCTAGACACGGCCGGCCCTGCTTCCTGGCCCCGTGCAGCCTCTGGAGAGGAGAGGTGGGCGCAGAGCCGCCGGGATGTCCCTGGTCTCAGGCCTTCTCTTCTCTGACAGTCATCGCCACGTTGTTTATCTGCTAACAGAACCCAGATTTGTCCCCCAGGACCTCCAGTCCTTCTGCAGGCCAGGATCTCGCTCCTCCCCAACCTCCTCAGCATTTTCCCCACCCGAACCCCAGATGAGCATACAGGAAGGAGAGACGGGGAGCTGTCTCCAAATGCGGCCATGCACCCGCCCACCCCTCCTGAAGGCCACATCCGTGTCACTGACACATTTCAGGGGCTTTCTGGGTTTCTTTAGCCAGGTGGCCCTGCACAGCCGGGCCCATCCAGCCCCTCTGAGCTCCATCTGGGCAACATCCACCACGCAGGACAGTGTCTCCTCAGCCCGAACCGTGGAGGGCTCTGCAGGCCCCGGTCCTGGCTGCCCATGGCTTACACTCCTGCAAATAAGCAGGGTGGTCATGCACCGAGGTTCTCATCGGGCAATCCTGCCCCCAGCAGACACTTGGCCACATCTGGACACACTTATGGCTGTCACAACAGTGGGTGCCACTGGCACCAAGCGGGCAGCAGCCAAGAGGCTGCCACACAGCTGCGTCGCACAGGAGGGCTCCACAGCAGAAAAGATCTGTTCCAGAATGTCAGGTGTGCTGAGGTCAGGAGACCCTGTAACAGAGCCTTGCACGCTGCGGTGCGGATTGCATGGGGAGATGTGCTGCGATGTTCTCGGAAGAGCGTCTGGCACACAGGAGGTCCCCGGCACACAGGAGGTCCCTGGCAAACGGGCTGCTATGCTTACCAATAACACCTCATCTCAGCCTCGAGAAGTCAAAGCAGATGCTGAAATGCCTGTTTTCCAACAAGGAAATGAAGCCCAGAAGAGGGACGTGCTGGCCCGGAATAGAACCTGGGCCCCAGCCCTGGTCTCCGAGGGAGCCTCCTGCCTAGGGCTGGGTCCCACAGAGTCCTGGCACCTGACACCGCCACCATCTCAGAAGGCACAGGCCCTGGCCCCCCGGATAGGGACTTTCTCATGCTGGCGGGGAATGTGTGGGGTGCTCCTTAGTGTATGGGGTGCTCTTCAGGAACTGGCTGTGCTCCCGCCTGAGCAGCCCCTCCTCCACACCCACGAGAGCAGCTGGGGGGCTGCCACACGGAGTGCTCTGGAGCCAGGTACTGCTTAGCCAAGCCGGGCCCTCCTGTTTCCAGGGGGTCACTCCACCTCAGGAGGGCTGCCCCGTGCCTTTCAGAAGGGGACACAATAAATGGTAATGCAGGCAGTGAGGCATGGCCGCCTTCCCTGGGACTGAGTCCCTGGCACGCACCAGGCACGGGGAGGAATGGAAGATGCTGTGACTTTGGTCCCCACGGCCTCTCCGTGCTCCCACCAGCCTGTGGGAGGGTCGCCTCGTCCCACTGTCCCCCTTCATAGTTGGGGACCAAGGCCCTGGGGGGTAAAGGAACCTGCCTGAGATCCCCCGGCCCCCAGATCCCCCAGTGTGCCCCTCACAGCATGCTGCCACCCACAACTAGGAGGATGTGGCCAGCTGGAACCTACCAGGTGCCCGGTGGCTGTCACCAGCTTGTGGGTGGAGAAGGGGAAGGCCTCGTTGCTCAGGTCTGCATCCAGCACCTCCTGCAAAATGGCCCGGCTGCAGGCAAGAGCAAAGTCGGTCAGTCAGCAAGTGCTCACGGGGGGACTGGGCAGGAAAGGCCCCGGGGACCCACCATGAATGGAACAAGTCCCTGTCATCACGGGGCAGATGGCAGCATACATGGATTAGTAAAAAATACACCAAGACAGATGAACACTCCAAATACACAGACAGTCACCTTCCAGCGGGGTAACACCGGGGCCAGCAGAACCGCTGGGGGAGGGAGACCAGACCTGGAGACAGCTCCTGTTGAGACCCTCGAGTCTTAAGTGGGGCACTGAGACTGGAGTGGCTATCTACCTAGAGAATGCCCCTGAAGCCCGCAGGCCAGGAGGAGCAGAGCGTCTGGGCCAGGTCCGCAATCCACAACCCCAGGCCCCTCCAGGTTCCCAACTCCTCAGAGGCCAGAGGGCCCCAGGTCTGCTTCAGTAACCACGGCCAAGAAGGGGGCTGGCTCTGGAGGCCTCAGTGCTGCACAGAAGAGCAGACCTGCCCTCAGCAGAGGCGGACAGGAGCAGAGTCCAGCCTCCTCCCAGCCCCCAGCAGAAGGGGCTCTTCCCAGACAGCACCCCGCTCTGCACCCCAACCTAACCCTCCAACCAGGCACCTCGGCCCCCAGGTCCTGTCTGTCGTGGGTATGAGACGCTGAGGCTGCAGACTTGGAGGGGCAGAGAGCTGGGCTTGGCACCCAGCAGGTGCTAAGAGCCATTTTGACCTCCTAGGGGACCGTCACCTACCTGAGGGGACAGAGCCATTGCCACCTCCTAGGGGACTGTCACCTACCAAGGGCAGGGCCGCACCCGAGGGCTGTAGGGGCCCAGGAATGTTCCTGAGCACTGGACGCTCAGTCCATACTCGACAGTTTGCACAGACTTGCTGGGTCCACCCCTAGTTTATAAGCTCTGCAAGGGCGAGGGTTCACTCCCCACTTCCCCTGCTCCACGGTGCCCGGCATCATATCCACCCTCACACTTGCCCAAGTACCAGAGACCTCACTGGAGCTGGCACCCAGTCTTCAAGGAAGCCTTCACCTCCTGGGCACTGTGCCCATTTGACCTCTCCAGGTCTAGCCCTCTTCTGCCCTTCCACATTCTCACCCCTTCCCCTGTCCCCATTTAACCCTTCATCATCCTTCAGCTCTTGGCTTAGCTGTCACCTCCTCCAGGAAGCCCTCCCTGACTCCCTAGGTCTTCGTCAGGTACTTCTTGTCCAAGGTCCCACAGTCCCCTGCCAGGGTGTCTCTCACATTGGTTGTACCCTCCCCCAATGCACCCACCCCCAGGAGCTCCTTGCCAACAGAGTCCCCCATCCCAATGTGCCTGGCACATAGAAGGCTCTTGGTAAATAGGACTGACTGTGAACACCCTGGCTTGGCACAGCAGGGTGAGGCCCCTATTGCTAGGAGATGGTCCCCCACTTCCGCCCCTCTGGGGTCCCAGCAGGTGTTGAGACTGCAGGGTGGGCTACCCAGAAGTGCTGCTGCCCCTAATCCCGATCGTCATCGTGCTGGGAGCCGCCACCCACGTCAGCCTGAGGTGCTCAGCCGTGGTACAGTTGGCCAAAACCCTTACGTAACCACCTAGCACCCACGTGGTGCCAAGCCCTGGAGAGCGACAGCAGCGCCTCCAGACCTGAGGAGCACATGCTGTCTGCAGCCACACAGAAGGGACCTGGGCCAGAAGCCTGGAGCTGCCACCTGGTCCAAGGCTTTGAAGGGCTCTGACCCAGGCTGTGGGCTCAGCAACCTCAGGGGAAGCCCAGCCTGAGCGTCCCAGTCAGAGGCCCCAGTTCTAGTCCCAGGCTCCGTCCTCACCCCCACGCCTTCTAAGCCCCAGTCCCTCACCTGCGGGGCCACGGGCCGCTGCAAGGAGCCAGCAAGAAAGCACACGCACAGCCCCTGGTGTGAACCATGGCCACAGCGAGGGCCACCTCTGGACGGCACGACACCATCTCTCCCAGCCACGCAAGGATGTTGGTTTTGGTTTGTTTTGTTTCATTTTGGTTTGAGACAAGGTCATGCTCTGTCACCCAGGCTTGAGTGTAGTGGCACAATCACAGCTCACTGCAGCCTTGACCTCCTGGGCTCAAGCGATCTTCCTGCCATGAGCTCCCGAGTAGCCGGGACTACAGGTATACACCACCATGCCCAGCTAATGGAAAAAAAAATTGCTTTTAAGACAGGGTCTTGCGATGTTGCTCAGGCTGGTCTCGAACTCCCAGACTCCAGTGATCTTATGCCTTGTCCTCCGAAAGTGCTGGGGTTGCAGGCATGAGCCTCCATGCCCAGCCTCCACTAGCACGTGAGGCTGTTTGAGTTCACATTCACTAGTCTTAAAAATGCAGTCCCACTAGCCACATTACAAAGGCTCAGTGGCCACACAGGGCTCAGTGGCTGCCTGTTGGACCGCTCAGTTATGGAACATTTCCAGAAAGTTCCATGGGGCAGCAGCTCGCACAGGCCCTGCTCCCTGGTGCAGCAGGCATGCTGAGCACGTCCCGAATAACAGCTCCAAAGTGCAGCCCTCATCGGCAGCACCAGTGTTGCTATTCATCTAAGAAAACTTGGGGTTATATTTGAAAGCTAGAGGACATTTTGGAGGAGAAAGTTAAGAAATTACCAGGAGGCAGTGAGCTCCTCTCCCGCCCTGGCTGCCTCGCCCGCTGCCGCCTGGAGCATCTTATAATGAGGCTGGGCGCCCCTGGCCGTACCTTGATCTGTCTGTCCCCCCTCCCTCACAGCCCACCTGCCTCCCCCACACTAAAAATAGCCCCACTCCCTGTCCAAGGCTGGCGTGGCGATGAAGCCAGAAGATTCCAAGGGCTGGGCCTTGACACCCCTCCCTCCACCCCAGCGATGCAGAGGTTGGGGTCACCCAGGCGAGGAATGAAAAGCACCCAGCATCATGGCTGCCTGTGGGCCAGGCGGGGGCTGCATGATTCCGCCGTACCCCAGCCCCTTCCCCGTCACGGCACCGGTACTCTCCACTCCTCCTCAGGCACATGGAAGCTGTCTCTGTCCCCTCCCCTCCCTCTGAGGCTCCCAGCACACCCCATCTGCTGTCTGGCACCATGAGCCTCACCCAGTCCATGGGAACCACCGCAATGCCAAACCCTCGCCCATGAGCCGAACGGACTCAGGTCATTCTCCCTCCTGGACATCCCCGCCTTGCCTGGCCTGAGGCTCCTCACAGGCCTGTTGGCCCCCTGCCTGCTGGCCCAGCAGCAGAGACTCCCCACCAAAGCCCAAGGCCGACCATGCTCCTGCTCTGCTCAGCACCCCTCTCTCAGGGGGGCGGCCGCTGGGCCTCTGGGATCTCACCCTGCTGCCTCTGAGACGGCTCTTGCCAGGCTCTGTCCCAGCCTCGATGCGTGCCTCAGACAAACAGGCGCTTGCCTGCCAAGGGACCTTTGCACCTGCTGTTGCCACTGCCAGGAGCAGTCCCCCGAGAGAGCGCCAAGGCTGGGTCACTCATCTCCTGCCGGGCTCTGCCCAAACATCTCCTGAATGCACGCTGATTTCTATGGGCGGCCTCAAGTGAAACCCTCGGCAGAAGCCAGCTCGGCCTCTCCCGTTCCATCCTTTCGTTCAGCACTGTCTCGTCTACCGTGTGCCTCTGAGCACCGCAGCGCACATGCACGGACAGCCACAGCGCAGTCACTCACAGCCCGAGAGGGGAGCCGCTGGTCCAGGACTTGGCGGGGGGTGCCAGGGAAAGCGAACCCCGTGGCGGGGACTGGGCACTCCAGCCAGAACCCCAGGCTGACAGGCTGTCACCTGGACACAGCTGTGCTACCTCCAAGTGCTCACCTCGGCGACCTTCAGGCTGAAGACGCAGCTCCCCGCCCCCCGCCCCAGCCCTCCCCACCTCTCCTCTTCTCCTTTCCTGTCCTCTCCCCGAAGCTGCCTCCATCATTTTCCAGAGATAGATCACCCCTGTGACACCCTCCACATCCCCAGAAGCAGCGCCCTCATCTCATGCCTCTTCCTCCTGCCGGGTCCAGCAGAGCCACCCCGTCCAGCACCAAGGCAGATGTGATGGCAGGATGTGCCCTGAGATAAGTGTCCTGGACCCTGAGCCCCAGGGTGTCAACAGTGGAAGGCCTAGACTAGGCCATCTTCTCATAGAGGGCTTTTAACTCTTGAAAGAGGGTAGCAGTGAGCGGCGTGTGTGGGCTTCAGAGCCCAAGGGGCTGCATCCCCATCAGCCCTGGCACTGACCAGCTGTGTACCCATGGGCAAGTGTCTCTACCTCTCCATTCCTCAGTTTCTGCATCAGTAAAAATAAGAACAATTATGACCACCTCAAAGGGCTACTATGGAGACAGGAGATGTCGGCTCAGGCTTGGCAGGTCACAGGAGCTCCGTTGGTGGCTGCTGACACAACTGCCCTTTCCCTGTGTCCCCCACCCCAGTCCCTTCTCCGAAACACAGTCAGAGGGCTCTTTCCAAGGCGCACACCTGCTCAGCCGTCTGTTTGCCCAAGACCCTTCAGTGGCCGAGTGCATGAGGCAGCATCTGAAGGTCTTCCCAGCTCCTGCTTTCTCATGGGCGGGAACACAGCCAGCAAGTGTTTGGAGAAGGAATGAATGCATGTATGGATAAGCCACACGGAGACCTTGTCATGGGAGGTGTTTAGGAAGGAGCCAGGGACCCATCAGTGAAGGAATTTATTCTGCCCAGGTGGCAGGGCGAAGCCTGGCCTCGTTCTGCCCACGCCGGGAGGGAGGGCAGTAATTCCTCAACCGCACTGACGATGAGACCACCCTCCCATCTGGGATCCTGGGGTCCTCAGTGACTGATCAGCTGTCAAGTTCAGTCTGACTTGTGTTAGGGGCTTATCTGCATTTCAGGGCCTTGTAGCTTATTCAGAGTGGCATCTCTGGGTTTACCAGAGCAGTTAACTATTCAGAATGCCCCGTTCTGGACAAGCAGTTCTGCCCAAGGGCCCGTGGGAGGGCCTGGGTCCAGGAAGCAGGTGCGCCCAGGCGCGGGCTCCCTGTCCTCTCACCTGGCTGGGCCCTGGATGCTGATCATGCCCAGGTCCTCGGAGCTGTCGATGAGCTGGCACCGGAACTTCCGGTCCTGCAGAACCGTGGTGATGTGGGACCAGTTGTGCTGGGCCACAGCCCCACCCACGGCCAGGTAGTAACCGTCCCCTGGAAGAGAAGGACTGGCCTTAGATCAGGATTTCAGGGCGAGGCGAGGACAGTGAGGGTGGCCCAAGGGTCTTCCAGCTGAGAAAACCAATGCCCTTTCAGTGACCTGTGCCTTCATAGAGCCCAGGGACTGATCTGCCCCTCCCTCAGGCCCGCAGGGCCACACCCTGCACAGAATGTCCTCTGAGCCATGTGGGTTGGAAGAAGGACCTGCTTCTCAACCCCGACCACCCACACCCCTGCGGACACCTCACAGAGACGCTCCCACCCCAGGGAGGATGCTGTCTTGGGAACCACAGGCCCACGCCAGCCTGGCCCAAGTGTGGCTCTGTGGTTCACCAGTCTCACTTCTCCCCTCTCTGAGACTCCATTTTCTCATCTGTCAAAGGGGCAGACCTACAATATCCGGCCCCAAGGGCTGTTAGGAGCATCTCTTGGACGAGAGACCTTTCAGGGCCCCAGCCAGGCTCTTCCCTCCCTCCCTCCCTCCCTCCCTCCTCTTAACACCACGAGCATAACAGAGCATGAAGGCAGAGACAAGCCAGTCCTCAAGGGGCTCCCTGACCCTGGGCTGGGGCCGTTTCTGGACGTTGTCCTCAGCTCCATGACACAGAGACACCCCACCTCACCCCTCCACACACACACACACACACACCCACACACACACGGTGACTCTCAGGCCCCTGGCTCCTTGGTGGCCCCCCGGTCTGCAGCCATCCCCAGCCTCTTCTAGGAGGGCATCGGAGCTACCAAGGCCGATAGGTACCCAGGGAGATGGCAGCGGTGTGCCTGGCCATCCATGACCAACTTCCCTGAAAACAAAATGCCAGTCCTGAGGCCACGAGTCAGGCCAGGTCCAGGCCCAGTCTGTGAAGCCGACGTGGCACAGGGAGCGGTGGGAAGGCGGGTGTCCGGGGGCTTGCGCCATTCGCACTGGGTGAGGGGAGCTGAGGGCTGTGCCCTTATCTGGTGCTTTTCAGTATCGTTGGAATGGCTCCCAGGAGCATGTATCCACTTATAATCTTACAAAAAAGATCAATAAAGATCATTTAAAATTACTTTTAAGATTGACAGCTGCTTTGTACGCCACTTTGATCACATGTAAATCATCACATTCTCTTGACTTCACGGTGATCTCACGCAGCATGCGTAATCGGCACACGTATTAGATGCGCGCATACTGAATGCTCATGCACAGTCATAACTCAGTGCAGTTTTGAAGCCTGAAAGTGAAACAAAGCCCACATGGTGTCTTCTCCTGTTGAGTGGTCCCCGGGACCCGCAGAGCCCTGGGGGATGTGACTCACGGCGCTGACTCATTCACACCCACCAAGTGCACCTTCCCAGCTTAACCAGCTCCACCGATCCCCAGCACTCAGCTCCAGGAATCCACCAGAATCCTCTGGAAAGCTAACTGTGCACCACTGGGAGATGGCTCAGTGTTCAAAGCACTTTCCTGACAGCTCCTCCTTATGAGGGGGGACTAGCAAGGTCCTCATTCCCCAGCCAGGGAAACTGAGGCTCAGGGAGGCTGCTTCCCAGCACCTCCAGGCTCTGACCCAATTCTCTATAGCAGCTCAGGGAGGTGGGTCCTCCTCACTCCATTTCACAGATGGGGGAAACTGAGGCTCAGGGAGGCAGGTCACTGAGCCAGGCAGTGGCAGGGCCTGGGCCAGGATTTTGGTGACCTGTGTCCTCATTTTGGCCCCCCTCCTGTCTCCCCAGCTAGACTCACTGAGTCTACGGCTCTGGGCTGTGCTGGGGGCTCCGCTCTCCTGGGGGCTGCCACCCAGCTCCTCACAGGCACCTTTCCTCTCAGCTCAGGGAGTCCATTTCGGTTGAATGAGCTAGAGAGGACCAGTGATGGGCAGGTCACACTGGTTCTGACCTCCACACCCTTCCAGCCAGCAGCTCCTACGCATCCTTCAGAGCTCAGGCCGCCCACCTCCTCCAGGACGCCTTGCTCATTCCAGCTCAGCGGCTTTGCACGGCCTTCCTTAACACCTCGCCCTTTCCCATCCCCTTGCACGTCTCTCTCCAGGAGTTACAGGGCCTTTCCTGCACCCATCCGTGCATAGAGCTCATTGGGGTGACCCTGAAGCCTCACCAGCCTCTTTCAACTCCTCCTGGCTCTGGTTGCCCTGGCACTGCCACATAGTAAAGGCACCACAATGACTGTTGAGGGAATGAGGATGAGCTCACGGATCCTTGAAGCACATGTGACCTGGCTCAGCCCAGGGCTCGCTCAGCCTCCACATCACCAATGGCAGGAGGGAAGGGTGGACCTGCTCTATGCACCCCACAGGAGCCCTCAGGCACGATGTCAGCCTCATCCCCCAAAACAGGACCCTCGCTCACACTCACAGCCTCATCCTCACCACGGGACGCTCACTCACACTCACAGCCTCATCCCCACCACGGGACCCTCGCTCACACTCACAGCCTCATCCCCACCACGGGACCCTCGCTCACACTCACAGCCTCATCCTCACCACGGGACCCTCGCTCACACTCACAGCCTCATCCTCACCACGGGACCCTCGCTCACACTCACAGCCTCATCCTCACCACGGGACCCTCACTCACACTCACAGCCTCATCCTCACCACGGGACCCTCGCTCACACTCACAGCCTCGCCCTCACTCACACTCATTGCCTCATCTCTGACCCAGCCTCAAAGCTGCTGGGCTCACCTCAGTACTCCCTGTTTTCGGCAGCACCCCGGAGGCCCTGGAGTCCCTGCCAGCCCCCAGCCTCAAGGACGCCCTAGGCAGTTAGTAACCTGTCTTTCCACCCTGGCCCCCAATATCCCACCCCTTCCAGTCTTCGTTTTTCTTCCTGACCCGTCTCACACCCTGCCTCTACCACTTATTTCAGTTTTTTCAATCCTCGTTCCTCCCCGAGGTGTCACCTCCACGTGGGTGGGGACGTCTGTGTTCCGTTCATTGCCGGGTCCTAGCTGCCTCGTGCTGAGCCTGACACACAGTTGGTGCCCCAGGACTGCTGCTGCAGGTGCCGGTTCTGCGCGGATCATGAATGGGCCCCCTTTCTCCCCTTGCCTCTCTCCCCCAATGCCCGAGCTGGACCCCCGGGGGACAGTGACCGAGTGAGGAAACAACTACATCTGTCAGCAGCATGGAGTCAGGCCAAGAGCAAGGAGGTGCCAGGTTTTCTGAATGGGCTGAGCCCTTCCCACTGGCTGTGCCCCTGCCCCCGGGGTCAGCACAGAGAGCTGCATGGCCAGCACCTTCCCCTGTGCAAGCCCCGTTCCAGAGGCAGCAATGCCCCTTCCCGGAGAAAGAGAATGCTTCCGTCTCTGCTCCTTTATCCCTGGGGGGATGGGTTACAGGAGTAGAGATCAGATGGCTCCTTTGTGAACCCAGGAACAGGACCAGGCTGAAGGGACAGGAGGCAGGTTCCAGCTTTGTGTAGCATGAGGGTACTGAGCCAGCTGTTGCTGAGGGCACGCACGCATTCACAGAGGGACTGCAAGGGCAGTCAGGTGTCAGGGTGGGCCCTGAGCTGCACATCTTCTAAGGGCAGGCCCAGGCCTCAGACTGGGGGACTGAGACTCCAACCCAGCCAGGATGTCAGTGGCAGAAGGAAGCTGACTGCTCTGAGTGGGAGGCACGGCCTGTCGTTGGCACGCTCTGTTCCAGGCAGCCAAGCTGAGCACGCCCACATGGCGGCCACTCCGAAATGCAGCACTGTGGACAGGTTCAAAGACGTGATCACTGAGGGCTGGAGCTCCAGCAGTGCTGCCTGAACAAAGCCCGAATTTAGCTTGAAACAAGACCTCTAATCTCCCAGCCCTGACCACAGCGGCCACAACAGCTAATGACAGAGCTGCCGTCGGCAGCCCATCCCGTCCATCCTACCCTGTCCTCAACCGCCGGTCCACTGAGCAGGCCACAGTCACAGCACCGTACGCACAGAGGCATCCATACCTTCAAAGGCAGGGGCCAGCAGCGAGGCCTGGGGGCCGGGTGCCAGACGGCTGACGGTCAGGTCACTCTCGGTGCCCCCACGCTGGTTGAGCATGCACGTGTACACGGTGGAGCCTGTGGGAAGGGGAGGAAGCTGGGTCTGTGCTGCCCCAGGGCCTGCGGGCCGCTCACACGGGCAGCTCCTCGTGCAGAGGCTGGATAACCCCCAGCAGGATGCCGTCCTGGGAGATGACCTGGAGAGCCGCTCAGCCCAGGGATGCCATTTCAGCTGGATGACCCAGAGAGGACTAGCCACGGGCAGGCCGTCCCATCACCGCCACCCTTGCGGGAGGAAAGCTTCTTTCTTCCTGAAAGGCCTTGGCACTGGCCGCTCCCATTCCATCCCACCCGCCTACCCACCACCATGCCGAGAAGTTTCTAGAGACAGGATTCATGCCACCCGCACATTCATTTTGGGGCTCCCAGCACTGTGCCTGGGACCACAGAAGACTCCAGAAATGCCTGTGGCATAGATTACTTAGTGGATGGAGGATGGCTGGACAGATGGGAAGGTGGGCAGATGGATGGGAGGATGGGAGTGGGTGAGTAGAAGGGGGAACAGATGTATGGAGCAACAGGAATGTGTGGGCTGGTGGGTGGGTGGATGGAAGCCGGAGTGGGCAGCGGGATTGATGGGAGGTGAGCAGCAGGTGCCTGGGAGTCTGGAGAGCGGGTTTGCTGGTTGGCTGGCTGGAGAGATGATATCGGGGTTGAATTGTAACCCCCAAAAAGATACGTGAAAGTCTTCATCCCAGGACTGGGACCATGATCTATTTGGAAATGGATCTTTGCAGATGTGATCAGGTTAGAGTGAGCCCATTAGTGTGGGCCCCCACCTGATCTCACTGCTGTCCTTATAAGAAGATAACACAGCTGGGTGTGGTGGCTCACGCCTGTAATCCCAGCTCTTTGGAAGGCCGAGGTGGGAGGATCACTTGAGGTCAGGAGTTTGAGACCAGCCTGGCCAACATGGTAAAACCCCGTCTCTACTAAAAATATAAACATTAGCTGGGCGTGGTGGCATGCACCTGCAATCCCAGCTACTCAGGAAGCGGAGGCAGAAGAATCACTTGCACGCAGGAGGCGGAGTTTGTGGTGAGCCGAGAGAGCGCCACTGCACTCCAGCCTGACCGACAGAGTGAGACTCTGACTCAAAAAAACAAAAGAAGAGAGAGAACACCTGGAGAAAGCCATGTGACAACAGGCAGAGACTGCAGTGACACAGCTGCATGCCTAGGAAGGCCTAGGCTCCCGACCACCATCAGCAGCTGGAAGAGCAAGGGAAGGTCCTCTGCAGAGCATCAGCTGAAGACACCCTCATTTTGACCTCCTGCTTCTGAAACCGTGACAATAAATTGCTGTTGTTTAAGCCACCAGGTTTGTGATACTCTGTTCTGGCAGCCCGGGACACTCATGAAGATGGTGATGCCTGTGCTTTTGGGTGAGTGGGTGACAAAAAAGCAGATGAAGATCCAAGTATGTCCCAAGCCAAATATATCCCATATTTGGGACAAGCCATATTTGTTAATGGGACATACTTATGTTAAAAATGAGCCATTATGTATCCAAAACTCAAATGTAGCTGAGCATCCTATGTTTCTATCTAGTTCTGGCAACCCCACCTGTGAGAGTATGAGGGGTACTGGGCCCCTCAGTCCCAGGAGAGAGGTGGCTGAGGGCTAGCTACCACACATCCTTTCTGGAATAGAGAGGAAGGCAGGAGTGGGAAGGAGAAGGAAGGCGGGAGGGAGAGGAGGAGGAAAGCGGTGAGGTCCTAGGGCCTGGGTCCTGGGATGGGGCAAAGGAGGCCGGACAGAGGGGCCCGAGGCCAGGGGAGGGCAAGGAGAAGTGTGCTCAGGGTGCCCGAGGGGATGGGGTGGTGCCAGCTCGTCTCAGTGCCTGAGGCTGTACTCATGGAGTGACAGGAACATGCCCCCCACCCCAGGCCCCATACCTGGGGGTCGGCTGACGTCTGCGGTGAAGAGCCAGTCGGCAGCCTCCCTTGCATCCAGCCCCACCAGGTAGAACTTCCCGAAGTAGGACATGTCAAACACAGCAGCAGCCCCTCTGCAGGCCAGACACTCCTTCTTGATCTGAAAAGTTCCAGGAAGGAGGTGGGAATGCCATGGGGGCCTTTGGGGTGTGCTTCCCCCTCGAGAACGTGGAGAATGGGGGCTCTTTCCAACACACCTGCGCTGAGCCTCCTCTCCCTCCCTTCCAGCCCCCACCAAGCCCTTCCCAGCTCAGGTACACACTGTGACACATGCTTCTCAGCACAGGGAATGTTCCCCAGGATAGATGCTGTGCTAGGCCACAATGCAAGGGTCAATACATTCAAAAAGGGTGAGATCATACAAAGCGTGTTCTTTGACCACAATGTAATTAAATTAGAGATCAGTAGCAGAAGAAAAATTGGAAAATTCACAAATAACTGGAAATTAAACTAGCAAATCAAATCCAGCAACATAAGAAAGAAATCACACACCATGGTCAATGGGATTTATCCCAGGAACGTGAGGTTGGTTTAACGTTCAAACATCAATTGCTGTAATGCAACATTTTAAGAGAACAAAGGCCAAAAACCATCTGATCCTCCAATAGATACAGGAAAGTATTTGACAAAATCCACCCGTTCATGGTAAAAACACACAACAAACTAGGAATACAAGGGAACTTCCCCCACCCGATGAAGGACACCTACAAAAATCACATAGCAAACATTATATTTCATGATGAAAGACCGGGAACAAGACGGAGGGGTCCATTCTTGCCACTCTATTCAACACTGTAGTGGAGGCCCTAGCCAGGGCAATTAGGCAGGAAAAGAAAAATAAACAGCATCCAGATCAAGGATGAAGAAGAAGAAGAAGAAAAAGTAAAAACATCCCTATTTGCCAATAGCAGGATCTTGTATATAGGAAATCCTAAGGAATCCCCCCCCCCAAAAAAAAAAAAACCTGTTAGAACCAATAAAATAGTTCAACAAGGTTACAGGATACAAGGTCATGTACAAAAACACAAACAAAAAAAAACTATTTAGCAATGAACAATCTCAAAAGGAAATTTTTAAAAATTATATTGATAGTATCATCAATAAAATGCTGAGGAGTAAATTTAATTTAAAAGTCCAAACCTTATATTCTAAAATCGATATTTTTTTGAAGGAAATGAAAGAAGACCAAAATACGTGGAAAGACATCCCATGTTCATGAAACGAAAGACTTACTATTGTTGAAAGGACAATACACCAGAAATTGATCTACAGACCTAACACAGTTCCTTTCAAAATTCTCAGCTGCTTTCTTTGCAGAAGTTGACTAGCCAATCCTAAAATTCGTATGGAGATTCAAAGGGGCCAAGAACGCTCAAAACAATATTGAAAAGGGAAAACAGAGTTGCAGAATTCACGCTTCTTGATTCCAAACTTGCTATTAAAATTCAAAGCTACATAATCAAGGCAGTGAGGTACAAACAAGAACAGACCTACAGACCAACGGAATAGAACTGAAAAGTCCAGAAATAAGCCCTCATCTGTACAGTCAATTGATTTTCGACAAGGGTGCCAAGACAATTCCATGGGGAAAGCAAACTTTTCAACAAATGGTGGTGGGCCAACCGGGTAGCCACATGCAGAAGAATGTGGCTGGACCCATCCTCATGCCATGCACAAAAATTAATTTTCATGGCTCCTAGACCTAAGTGTAGGAGCGAAGACTATAAACCTCTTAGAAGGAAACATAAATGTTTTGGTTTTTTTTTTTTTTTACCTTGGGTTAGGTTCTTAGACATGACACCAAAAACACAAGTGACAAAAGAAAAACAGAGAGATGAATTGGGCAGCGTTAAAATTTGAAAACCTGGGCTGCAGACGATACCATCAAGGCGGCGAAATGACAACCACAGGATAGGGAAACGCGTGTGCAGACCGCGGATCTGATAAGGGACTTGGATCTAAACTGTATTTTAAAACTTTTACAACTCAATAATAAAAAGACAACCCAATTTTAAAAGGGACAAAGGGTCTGAACAGACATTTCCCCACAGAATACACGCAAGTGGACAACAGGCACATGAAAATGTGCCAACACCATCAGTTGTTACAGAAATGCAAATCCGAACCACGATGGGATGCCATTTCCCACCAACTTGGAAGGCTGGAATCAAACAGTCAGATAGTGACGGGGCGTGGTGGCTCACGCGTGTAATCCCAGCACTTTGGGAGGCCAAGGCAGGAGGGTTATGAGGTCAGGAGATTGAGACCATCCTGGCCAACATGATGAAACACCATCTCTGCTAAAAATACAAAAATCAGCTGGGCGTGGTGGTGCATGTCTGTAGTCCCAGCTACTTGGGAGGCTGAGGCAGGAGAATTGCCTGAACCTGGGAGGCGGAGGTTGCAGTGAGCCCAGATTGCACCACTGCACTCCGGCCTGGGCAACAAAAAAAAAAAAAAAAAAAAAAAATTCAGATAAGAAGAAGTGTTGGTGAGGATGCAGAGACACTGGAACCCTGTAGCACTGTGGTGGGGAATGTCACATGGCACAGTCACTTTGGAGGACAGTTGGCATTCCCTCAAAATATGAAACAGAGCTACCACTGACCCAGGCCTACCTACACACCCATGAGGAATGAAAACATACATGCATACAACACCTGGTACATGGATGTTCACAGCATCACTGTTCATAAGAGTTCAAAAGTGAAAACAACTCCAATGTCCACCAACTGATCAACGGATAAGTAAAATATGGTGGGTCCCTACAATGGAACACGATTGAGATCAAAAGAAATGAAGAGGCCGGGTGCGGTGGCTCACGTCTGTAATCCCAGCACTTTGGGAGGCTGAGGTGGGTGGATCACCTGAGGTCAGGAGTTCGAGACCGGCTTAGCCAATATAGCAAAACCCCGACTCTACTAAAAATATAAAAATTAGCTGGGCGTGCTGGCGTGTGCCTGTAATCCCAACTACTCGGGTGGCTGAGACAGAAGAATCGCTTGAACCTGGGAGGCAGAGGGTGCAGTGAGCCAAGATGGTACCCCTGCACTCCGGCCTGAGTGACAGAGTGAGGCTCTGTCTCAAAAAAAAAAAAAACAGGAATGAAGTGTTGACACATGACCCACGCTACCACATGGGTGCACCTTGAGAATGTCACGCTAAGCGAGAGAAGTTAATCACAAAACGACACCTAATTTTATGATTCTACTTGTGCGAAATGTCCAAACTAGATACATCCACAGAGAGAGAAAGCAGAGTAGGGGTGCCGTGGGCTGAGGATAGGGTGGGGCCTGGGGTGAGAGCTAGTGGGTATGGGGTGTCTTTTGCTGGGAACTCGATCATGGTGATGATTGCACAACCCTGTGAACTCACTAAAAACATCGAGTTGTACCCTGTAAATGAATATTTATATATTATATGAATTAGATCTCAATAAAGCTGTTTAAAAAAAAAATCACTCCCTATTTCCTTCCCCACAGTGTACAAATGCCTGGGCAAGGTTTTCAGGGTCTCGCCTTCTTCACTGTATTTTCGAGTTGATCTCCTCCTGCAGGTCCCGGCATACCGCCCACTGCTGAGCAGATGTGCCCACCTCATGATCATTACAGGAAGAAAGTAACCACGGCAGCAGCAACCACCGCTTCCCCAACAGTTGCCGTGCGTCGGGAGGCGGATTCATCTCCTCCCAGACTCCCTATGAGTTTCCACGAGGGAACTCATATCACCCCTCATGTACTCAGGGAGGCCAGGGATGGTGGCACAGCTGGGCCGTGGCAGAGCTACAGTCCAGCCAGGCTGCGCAGGGGTGCACTGACCCTGGGAGCTGGTCACGCAGATCCCTGCCCAGCTCCACATTCAGTGATGCCTCATCGGCGGACTGGATGGAAATCAGCCATGGAGAAAGTATTGACATCAGAGAAATTGGCCGATGCTGCAGAGCCAGCTTCCTCCCCTCCTCCCCAGAGAGCTGGTTGTTAGGCTGTTATCAGCACACCGCCAGGACCATCCACCTCCTGAGCCCTCCACGGCTTCTCCAGCCCCACCAGGCAGCAGGACAGGGTACCCCTCTGCCGGTCTCCGCTGTACCTTTGCTGACACCACCGGGGCTGCCAACCAAAACCCTCAGCAGCCTCCTGCACGGGGCTCCTCTAGCTGGGCCCAGGAAGCTGCCAGCACCGGGAACAAGCACATGTTTTGTGCTTTAGGATGGCTTCAGGCGTGTTTGCGGAGGCCGGATGAAGCCACAAAGCCAAGTTGGCATCTCCCCCGAGCTCCCACATCCTCGAGGGCCAGAGTCCCACCGGCTTTAGAAGCTGTGGGTGCGGAGGTGCCAGACAGAGCCCCGAGCTCTCCCCGGGAGGCAGCCACGAGGGACTCAGGCACCACGCCGGCCCTGCTGCTCAGGCGCTGCATGGCACACACGCCTCCTCCTTCCTGCAGGAGCCCCTCTTCCGACGCCTCCAACAGATGCTCTGCCACTAGAGCAAGCTTTGGGGGAGAGGGTGGAGAGGAACGGTTTCCTCCCTTCAGGACCTGCTACAGAACCCAGCGCGGGACCCAGGGGGCCCTTGTTCAAAGACCGTGAAGTGGTTCAAGGCGGTGAGAACAGAACAGGAGTCCAAGCCAGGCCATTTGAGGCAAGGAGTGCTGGGTGGCCTCAGGGTCAGACCCCACTGAAGCCGGGCTTGAGACTGTCCCGGAGGCCCCAGGAAGGAACCCCTTCGTGGATGCTTCCTAAGCTGTCCCTGGGCTCTGAGACCCCAGGCTCAGGCCTCGGCTCTGCGCTGCTGCTATGTCAGGTTCACAGTGAGATGTCACACATCTCCCTGGGGTGGCAACAGCTGTGCTCCACCTATGAGCGCTTTACAACACGGCTGGGCAGGCCGGGGCAGACACTGGCCTCACTCCCTCCAGGACAGCTGCCTGGGACATGCCCCTGTGTGGAACAGGCCTCTGCTGGGGAGAGGCCCCCAAGACTCCTCACCTCCACCCCCTGCACGTGGGAGCCAGGTCCTGGGGCTGCCAGGTGTCCCGTGTGACCAGCCTCACCTGCCCACTTTGAAGTAAGAGGAACAGCAGGCAGGCTCCAGGCCACGGCCCTCCCGGCTCTGGTTCCCTCTGCTTGTCCCTTGGAAGGGCCCATACAGGGCCTGATGCCCAGGAGCCTCCAGCCACCTTGTCCTGGATCTGCTCTGCCATGGCTTCCAGAATGAGGTGCCCCTTCCCCCAGCATGTCTCATGCCAGCCTCGGAGCAGCTCCGGAGAGCAGGAGGGGGAGGCCCATCGCCTCAGCCCCCACCTCACCCCGTCCCCAGCAGCACCACTTCCGTGCAGGCCCGGCTGCTGGTACCATCTCAGTACAGAGGGAGGAGGGGGGAGAAGAAAACACATGATGCCTCCTCCAAATGGAGTCCACCGAAAAAAGAGCATGAATGCAGAGCCCGAAGAGACTCCTCGGGGAGGGGAGCCCCTGCAGGGCCCGCTGAGGGCCGACCCAATGGGAGGTTCATCCGAGGGACAGGGAGAGGGACACCCCCCACCACAGTGGGGAGCAGCTACGCACCGAGTCGTGGTGGGGCGGGAAGTCGAAGGTGTACTCAGCCCCCAGCAGCCGGCGGTAGGCGTAGTCCCGGTGCGCGTGGCTCCCGTAAGCCCCGTAGTAGTCATATGCAAGGACCTGGGAAGACAAGACGTGGTCCTCAGCCTCCCTCCCTTGTCCCTCCCCGCTTCCCTCCCCAGAGCAGGGTCCCGCTGAGGCTGTGATGCAGGAGTCAGGCCTGGCTCTGCCCTCGGGAAGCCCCAGCCGTGAGTGTGAGTGTGTTGTGCACACGGGCAGGGGCTCCCGAGAGGTCCAGGCAAACAGCGGCACAGAGCAGGCCGCAGCATCGCCTGGTGGGTCTGAGAGCCTGGCCAGGGCCCGGGAGGCTGGAGGAGTAGCATTTGCACCCAAGGTGGGGAACGGCAGGGCGAGGCGGCTGCCCAGGACCTCAGCCAGGCTGCTCCCAGTGCCCAGGCAACCCCAGGCCCTGCTCCTGCTCTGGGCCAGGCCCTGTGGGAAGCGCCTTACACTCCTAACAGGGGTGCCCTTTCTACAGATGAGGAAACTGAGGCACAGAGAAGTTCCATCTCGCCCAAGGGCACAGACCAGTCCCGGATGGGGCAGTGGCACAGAGCCAGGCAGGCATGTGGGATCCAGAGTCTAGCTTCTCTGCCATCGCCTTGGCCTCCCTGGGATCTGCCCCCCCTCTCAGACACCCCACACACAGTCCAATGCCCCTCCCTGGCCTCTGCTCCTGCAGACAACCCCCCACCTGCCCTCCTAACTGCTGGCACGGCACAGCTGTGAATGAAGGTGCGGGCAATTCTCACCTCCCAGAGCCGCCAGCCCCACCCAGCAATCCTCACCTCCTCTTCATACACAGGTGGGAGCCAAGTGTGAGGTTATAATGGAGTCAGGCTTCGCTGGCATCTCCGTGTGGAGTCCCCTCCCTCCCCAGCAGGGACATCACACCTGCTGCAGCCCTGCCAAGGTGTCCTGGACTCCTAGGTGGGCTCCCGGGTAGGGTGCAAAATCTGCCTGTCTTGGGACCGGGGGTGTGTTCCTGACTCTCGCTCTTGTCTCCTTGCCTAGGGGCAGGGGAGAGGGGCTTCCAGAGCCAGATGTGACTGGAGCACAGTGGGCGGTGCCTTAAGGCAGGGTCTGCAGGACCCCTCCTCCCTGCAGGGTTCATGAGGACTGCATGTCCCTAGGGCCCAGCAGGAGAAGAGACGATGATCGGCGAGGCTCGGAGGATGCCGACCCCACAGCCGAGGCCCATTAGCCAGCTCCAGCCCCCGTCTCTACCCCCGACGCCCTGGAGCTCCAGAGCCTGTCCTGGGCTGTGGGTTGCCATGAGGAGGGAATGTGGGTGGAACAGAGAGGACTGGTGAGATGCAGCTCCAAGAAAGGGATTTTGATTTCTGTAAATCTGGATCAAATGCTACCCCTTGGCTGGCCTTAAAGCCTTGAGTCGCCTGCTCCTGAGGGCCTGGGTCGCAGGTGTCACAGCAGAACGGCCTCTGCTCCTCTCTCTGAGAACCCAGGTCCCTGGGAAGCCCCAGAGGATGCCCAGAGTCCAGGACACCGTGAAACCTCCACTGGGAAACCGAGCACCCTGGGTACACAGACCCTCCCACTCCCACCCCACTACGGACAGAAACCAACAGAGTGGCCAGAAATAGATGCACAGAATTAGGAGAAGATGCTCCATTCCTCCTGCAGCCTGGGGGAGTCTTCTTTCGGTCTCTCCACCACGGGACACCCCTTCTGCTCTGCCCACGGCCCTTCTCACTTGGGCCATGGAAGGCCTGGCCGAGGCGGACGGGGAGTGGGGCCTGCGTGAACCTCATAAAGGAAGCGCCAAGCCTTGGGGGCAGGTCGGCGGGCTCGGCTTCACATGGGCAAAAGAACTAACCTGGTTCCCTGGGCCTGATCACAACAGTGCAGCCACTTGGGGAGGCAGGGCACATGGAGGGCCAGGGGGTTGACGGGACAGGCCTCCCAGCAGCACAGCCCAGCAGGTGCTACTCACCGGAGCTGGGCCTCGGGAGTGAAACCATCCTGGCCGCTCCCAGCCGTGCCGCTCCTGGAACACGCAGCCTTGTCCAAGGAGTTCCTGCGCAGGAGTGGGGAATGATCACCCATCACACGCGGCCCGATAACCCTGCGCAGGGTAGAGTGCCACATCTGCCACTTTCACCCAAGGGCACAGAGAGCCAGGAGGCTCCCACCCTTGGAACCAGGCCCCCAGCCCAGTGTTCGCAGCTGCCCCTACTGCCTTACCGTGAAAACCCCCATCTACAGAGTTACCAGCTGCCCGGATCTGCCTTCGCCCTGAGAGCCCATCTATGGAATTACCACCTGCCCCAATCTGCCCTTATCATGAGAATCCTCACCTACAGAATTATCACCTGCCAACGGCCCGGATCTTCCCTCATTGGAAAAACCCCATCTACAGAGTTACCACCTGTCCTGATCTGCCCTCGCCCTGAGAACCCTATGTATAGAATTTACACCTTCCCCATCTGCCCTCATCCCAAGAACCCCCATCTATAGAATACCACCTGCCCTGGCCCCGAGAACCCCCATCTGTAGACTTACCACCTGCCCTCGCCCTGATACCACCTGCCCTGGTCTGCCCTTGCCCCGAGAACCCCCATCTGTAGAATTACCACCTGCCCTGGTCTGCTG
>NW_022437066.1:4152238-4204337 GCF_009761245.1 Sapajus apella | reverse complement strand
CTGCCCTGGTCTGCCCTGACCCCGAGAACCCCCATCTGTAGAATTACTACCTGCCCTGGTCTGCCCTCGCCCTGAGAACCCTCATCTATAGAATTACCACCTGCTACGGACTGAATCACATCACCCCTAAATTCATAAATTAAAGCTCTACCCCAGCGTGACTGCATTTGGAGATGAGATCTTCAGGTTAAGGTTAAGTGAGGTCATCAGGTGGGTCCTAATCCCATAGGACTGAGGCCCTTATAGGAAGAGCAGTGGCGATGCCGAGCCCTCTCCCCACTGCAGGACGTCAGTGAGAATGTGGCCGCCTATGAGCCAGGAGAACCCTCTCCAGGAACCCGTCAGCTGACACCTTGATCTTGGAGCTCCCAGTCTCCAGAAGTGTGAGAAAAAAGGTCTGTGTAAGCCTCCCCACCTGTGGCCTTTTGCTGTGGCTGCCCTAGCAGACAATTCACCATACGACCCAGGAATTCCACCCCGAGTATCCCCAGGAGAACTGAGAGCAGGTTGCAAACAAATTCTGCTCACATGTGTTCTTAGCGCTCTGTCCACAACCACCCAACAGGGTAGAAAACCCACGGCCCTCAGCTGATGAGCGGATCAGCAAACGTGTGGTCTGCCTACGCTGCGGGATATTATTCAGCCATAAAAAGGAATGAAATTTGGACACATTTTATGACGTGCATGAACCTTGAGAACATGCTACAGGAATGAAGCCAGACACAAAACGTCACATATTGGGCAATTCCCTGTGTTTGAAGCGACCTGAACAGGCAAATCCGTAGAGATGGAGAGCAGCTTCTAGGTTGCCAGGGCTAGTGGGGAGCAGGGGAGATGAGGAAGGGCCGTTGGCTGGGGCAGCGTTTCCCTGTGGCGTGGTGAGAATGTTCTGGAACTGGGTGTTGGGGATGGCTGTGCAGCACTGCAAATGTACTTCATGCCGCTGAACTGCGCAGCTGAGAGTGGTTAAAACGGCTCGTTTTAAGACCTGCCTACTTAATCACAACAACGAATGTAATGCACACACCAGAGAAACAGAGTGGGAGCTCTCTGTAAAAATAAATGTGGTTTGGGAAAAAGAAAAAAAGAATCATCGCTTTCGGGTTTGGAAGGACCTACCCAGGGGCCACCCCACCCGATGGGAAGGAGGCCCCAAGCCCAGGACTGAGAGGGCCTTGGGGGCTGCCCCTGGTTCTGGGTGGGCAGCCAAGGGCCTGTCCCAACCACACCTGCCCTCCCCTCCACCCCCGAGAGCCCAAGAAGGATGAGGCACCCCAAGGCCTCAGCACTCATCAATGACACAGCCTGTCCTCCCTGCACGTCTGGGATTCCGAGGGGCGGCAATCGAGAGCACAAAACCCACCCACCCCTCCATGAACAACAGGGACATGCCATGGGCCACTTTTCCAAGGAGGGAGAGTGTCCATCTCAAGGGCCCATTAAACGAGGGCAGGCTCCGCTCTTCATAAAGGAAAGAAAGAAAACAGACGGAAGCGGCTGTCAAGTGCGGCGAGAAGGCTGCTAGCGCGGGAGGGCGTCGCGGCAGGCGTGGGTGAACGAGGTTTCCCTGCGGGGCAGCGGCGCGCTTCAGGCCTTGCCAGATCTCTCCGGCAGAGCTGCTCAGTTCTGAGGAACATGCCTGAGCTGACTGCGAGGGGAGCAAACCCCACGTTCACCCGGGGAGGCTTCTGAGCTGTCAGGACTGGCAAGCGGGTGACTACAGGCCCGGAGGGATGCTGGGGTCCCCCAGGGCCATGTGTGGCCTGAGATCATAGCTGGCCCACCACGCCCAGCCAGAGGCCCAGGGCAGCCTGGGAGCCAGCCCTCCGACCACTCCCGCCTCTGAGCTTCTCCCTGGGAGGTGCAGCTAATATCGGGTCTCTCTTGGGGCACTGGAGTCTCAGGTGAGGGGGGCGCCTTCTCCAGTTTCAATGCCACCTGCTCCCTGGGCCTGCCCTCTTGCCTCCCTGCCCAGCCATCTGTTCAACAAACAGCCCCCAAGCCCTCAGTGCTCAGGAGCCAGAGTGCCTAGGACATAGCGCCCGTTCCCAGCAAGCAAAGCGTCCAGCACGAGATGGCCAGGAAGGGGGGAAGGAACGGAGACAGGGGCTAGGAATGCAGGGAAGGAGCTCCTGGGTCTTTGGGGATGCAGGGGAGGGCACAGGGGCAGACCTGAAAAAGGGCACCTGACGCTGGGTTTCACTGAAGGGGTGAGTAGAAGCTCACCAGGGCACAGGAGCCTCCGCAGCAGGCTCTATGAGATGCAGCCCCTCTCCTGGGCACGCCGTGATCTGGCTGCTCCCCTACCCGTGGCTGCCTGCACACACCCACCAAGCCCCCGTCCCCAGCACCCCTGCCCTGTTGGTGCTGCAGCAAAGGTTGTCGGGGGCGGAGGGCGATTCCTGGGTGCACGTTCCTGCTCCTCCACTAGAACGGAAGCTCCCCTGGGGGAGGGAGCCATTCCCACTTTATTCCCTAATGTCCCGGCCCTGAGCTCTGAGCCCAACACTTGGGGGTGCCGGGTTACTACCCGGGGAACGACAGATGCCTCGCCACCTCGCCTGACCTGCAGGCTGCGGTACGCCTTGCATTTCCATTCCCCACCCCCACCGCCCGTGCCCTGAGGACTTCCCAGAGCCTCGCTGCCTGCCCCGGGCAAGGTCACAGCAGCAGCAGGGGCGTCACCTCATGCAGTGGGTCTCTCCTCATGTTGCGCCCGGCCAGCGGCTCATCGTGGGGGAAGACCACGGAGTAGTTCTTGGCGTAGGACTCGTGGCTGCGCTCTCGGATCCAGCGGGGGTGGTCCGTGAGCGAGTGATGGAAGCGCCTGCCGCAGATGTGGGGGAAAAGGGGGATGATAGGTCTCTGCTTTGGGGACGGCCCATCAGGGAAGGGCTGCCCTGGGTAAGCCTGGACCCCGGTCCCCTCCACCAGAGGCCCCTTTGTGGCTCAGCATTGAGCAGGCCCCTGACTCTCCATTCACCCTGCAACTAGATGAGCTCAGCTTTCTCCCCAGGAGCCACCCCACCACCCAGCGGCCCTCGGGGAGTCAGCGCTGCCGACAGAGGCCCAGCCGAGGCTCTCACCCCCCACGGGGCACAGGGACAGGGCTCTGGCCTTGCTCTCCACATTGCCGTCTGCTGCCCAGGTTCCAGTGCTGGGGAGTCCTGGCACCCCCTGCATGCCTGGGGAGCGGGCAGCCCCGGGGACAGGTGGGCTCGGATCCCCAGAATGCTCTAGGGAGGTTCTATGGGAAGGGTGCTTAAAGTTTAGCCTTGCAATGCATCAGAACGCCAGTCCTTCTCGGCAAGGGAGCCCCCTTTCCATCCACCAGCAGGGCAGTGGGGGCAAGGGTGGCCGCCTGTCCCGTCAGCACCCCCTCCCTGCCAAATCTGTGATTGCAAAGCTGGGCCGTGTCCATGGGATGGACCAGGACCTGAGAGGTACAGTCTCCAGGGAAATCCCAGCTGTGTCTGGGGAGCAGCTGCAGACTCCAGCCCCCAGGACCAGAGACGGCGTGGCTGCGAGTTTTGGGTTTGTTCCTTCAAGGCTGGGAACACAGCGTGCGGCCACTGCAGCCCCTGGTGGCGTCCAGCCAGCCCGGCGGGCCCCACGCTATTTCTCATGGAGCTACAAAGCTCTGTGGCTGCACCTGTGGCCTAGGCCTCTGCTACCTCTGGGTGGGCAGCGCGGCCAATGCCCCACGGCTTGTTCCCCAGACCAGCCACAGCTCCCCAGTCAGACAGCGCAGAGCGGCTGGCCGGAGTCAGACCTGGGCCCAGCGGCGTGGGGGCCCTGCGGCTGCCTCCCACGCACACTCCTCCCTCTCAGCCCCCGGCTCGCCCAGCGCCCCCCCTCCCTCACGCTCCACCTGCTGGAACCTCGTCAGCACCCACGACCTGCCTCCGCAGCCACATCAGAGGCATTTCTGTCCTTAGTGACACAGGTCAGGGCTAACGGACTCTTAGTCCGCACAGAATTCTAGCAAGCAGGAATTTCTGATCTGGATGGGCGGGGAGTGGAGGGACAGACGTGCGGATTTTTATTCATGACATTGTCATTAATAACCGCTGTCGCTCACAGCACCGGCTCTGCTGCAGGCCCACAGCAGAGTGCCACTGCGGGAGGAAGTCCCTCCTTGTCTGTCCCCAGAGCTGCCTTCTGCATGGGACCCAAGTTTAACTCTTCCACGTGAGAGGAAACCGAGGCTCAGAAGGATCTCACGTGTTCCCGGTCACAAACGAGGCCACGGCAGAGCCGGTCCACACCTGCGCTGCGTGACGCTGACCAGGAGCTGGAGGAGGGACTGATGGAGCTTGTGAGGGTGTGGGCGGATTCCCGCGGGCAGCAGTCAGGTGCATGTCGGGCGGGCAGGAGCGGCGAATGACCTGCAGAAGCCCAGCTGCCAATTCTGCCTGTGAGCCAGTGGGCAGAAGGACCAGGCTGGCCCAGGCTACGCTCTTCACTCAAATAAAGAGCAACTCTTAGGCCAGGTGCGGTGGCTCACGCCTGTAATCCCAGCACTTTGGGAGGCTGAGGCAGGCAGATCACCTGAGGTCAGGAGCTCGAGACCAGCCTGACCAATATGATGAAACCCTGTCTCTACTAAAAATACAAAAATTAGCCTGGCGTGGTGGTGGGTGCCTGTAATCTCAGCCACCCAAGAGGCTGAGACAGAAGAATCACTTGGACCCAGGAGACAGAGGTTACAGTGAGCCACTGCACTCCAGCCTGGGCAACAAGAGCAAAACTCCATCTCAAAAAACAGGAAAAAAAACAAAAGCAACTCTTCCTTGGCTCACCCAGACCCTAAGGAATTTCCCTGAAAAAACAGCCTAGGCTGCACTCTGGCTCCGGCTCTAGCTCTGCCTTTGCTGGGTCCTGGGCCAAGCGTCCACCCATGTGAGCCTCAAGTTCACTCCGACAGGGTGGGACATTGTTCCCATTTTCCAGGTGGGGAAACTGAGGCTCAGAGAACAAGAGGATCTGACCACAGGCCATGCAGCTAACAGATGTGGGCTGGGGCGTCTGCCTCTCATCTGATTTCACAAGGCAGTCACCTGCAGAGCAGCTGCCACCGCCTAGAAGCTGCCTGGTGCCCAGCCAGCCCTGGGACCCTCACTCAAAGCCTGGAGTCTAGATGCGCCTCAGACCCAGGGAGGGCTCTGGCTGCCTGGCCTCACCGCGTGCGTCTCCTGTGTGTAAGATGAAGGACGTCACAGGCGTGTTCTCTGGCCTGCAGGAAGCAACTAGGAGTCTCTGGGTGGGGGAAGCTCCGTCCTGGGGCCGGTGCCCTCTGTTCACTTTCTTTTCTGGGTCTTTCAACGACTCTCCCAGGCACCTCCCTCCTCTCCTGGATCTGTCTCTCTCCTGCAGGGTCTGTGTCTTGTCTCTGTCCCCGGGCACAGGTGGCAGAGCATCGCATTAGTGCTAAACCCCTGGGGGCTGGCGGCTGGTCCCATGGGCGGTGGCGTCCACACTGGCACACTCAAGGGATTCGGGAGCCCCACGTCAGTGACAGCTGGGCTGAGGTGTGTCCTGGGTGCCACCACCCAGGCGGCTTGGCAGGGGTCAGACCAACAGGGTGGGTGCTCCTGTTGCTGTACCCCAGCTCTCAGAGGCTCCCTACCTGTGCCCTTGGCTTCCAGCCCCAGAGCAGCCCACTGCATGCTCCTGCCAGAGTCACAGTGATGGAAGGAAGATGGCTGACCCAGGGAGGCCCAGACCTGTCCCCAGCTTGCCAGGGGCCACCTCAGGGCTTCTGCCAGCCCATGAGCAAACATCCTGCCTGCTGAGCATGGGACTAGGCCCCAGTCAGGAGCTGGGCAAGCTGGGCAGCCCCATTTTGCAGCCGAGGACACAGAGGCACAGAGATGCCACACAGTGCCACTGGGTGGGATCCTGGCTGGTCAGGTTCCAGAGGTGGCGTCCCCAAGAGAGGCCAGGGCACAAGGACTGTCCTGCCTGGGGTGGAAGCTGGGTCCCTAACTGGCTCTGGTTCAAACGGCGGGGGCCTTCAGGCAAGTCACCTCCATTTCGCTGTTTGTAGCAGGAAGGGCTTGACCTGGCCTTTCCTTGTTCCTTTGGAGCTTTATCTATTCCGGAACATTCCTCTCTTGGGAAAGTGCAGGGGCACAGGCCCATATGGGCTCCGAGTCAGCCAGAGGAGGCCTCACTGCGCCAGGCGCCATGCAGGGGTGGCAGCTGGGGGACCTCAGTGTCATTGTCTATCTCCGCGAGGTCAGACATTTTCCCACAGTGGGCGTAATGTCCTCATCAGGCCAGGAAAGGACAAGGTCAGCAGGCGAGGGGCACCCTAGGCTGATCGGGCCCTCTCCCTCGGGAGCCCACCCTGCCTGCCGCCTGAAGGAGCAGCTGGGGCCTCCCCAGGGTGGCCGTCCACCAGCAGCAGCTGGGAACAGAGCAGGCTGGACAGGCCCAGGGGCCGGCCTCCCTCCAAGCGGCTCTGCCTCCACAGCCACCCTGCAACGCACAGGGTGCAGCCTGGGCCACAGGCCCTGCTGTGCAGCTCAGAGCGGCCACCACCGCCATGGGGACAAGACACAGGCGGAGCCTCCCTCCTTGCTGGGGAGTGCCTGCACCCCTGTCCTGTGCTCTGCAAGAGATGGCCCTGACTGGCAGAAGGCCATCGGGACAGGCTGCCGTCACCGGCTCTGGCCGTCAGCACCCCGGTCCGTGCCTCGGCTGGGGACGACTTAGCGTTTCCATGTGTAGACCCCACGCCGGGCACCTCACCAGCACAGATGCACTCTCTGCTCCCAAAACATGGCAGCACCTCCCCATCACCCTGCATTATAGATAAGGAAGTGGGTCTCATTCCTGGCCACTTTGTCAGTGTACGACAGAACGGGACAGCCTGGGCTGCCTGGCTGCAAGCCGCAGCCCACACACTCAGCATAATTACCCCAGTTCAGCCAGCCTCCTCCTGCTCCCAGCCCTCAGTCTCCCCGTCTGTGAGGTGGGATGATGCAGTCCCACTGATGACTACCGAGCTGTCCAGGAGCTCAGGCAGGACCCTGGGACAAGAGATCCTTGCAGATGTAAAGGGCCGTGGACCTGTCCCCCAGCCGCCCCTCAGCACTGCCCACCTTCTGCTGGTGGCTTTCCTCCCTTCCTCCCTCACTGCTGCCTCTTCCAGGAAGCCACCTGGATTTCAGGGAAGACTCCTTTCTAAGTAGCCCTCAATGTTCACCCGGCCCCACCTCTCCTGAGTGGCTGGCCCTGCTTATAGGTCCCAGTGGGAGCTTGCCTGATGTCATAGCCATGCATGTCCTTCTCCGGGCGCCCGTGGATGATCCAGTGGGCCAGCTCCTGCCCACAGCCACCACCCAGCATCATTCCTGGCAGGAAGAGAAGTGCAGGGCTGTGGTCTGCCCCACAGGCCCTCTACCCATGTCCAATTCCGTGCCCCCAACTTCATGGACAGCACAGACACCCAGGCCGGCTCTGACACCTGGGGTGCTGCATGCCTGCCAGCTGGACTGCACCCCTCCCTGCTGGACTTCCCAGCCTCTCCTGTCCCCGCTGCTGTCAAGGGCCACAGTGCTCCTGGGCCCGCCTCCCCGAGAGCTCTGGAAATGGAAGGACTTCGCTCATGGGGGCCAGGTGAGCTGCTGCCCAAACTCACCTGCGCTATTGAAGCCACAGCCCAGGAAGAACCCTCGCAGCTCAGGTGCCTCCCCCATCAGAGGCTTGTGGTCAGGTGTGAAGGATTCTGAAAGGGAGAGGGAGGCCTGAATCCCTTGCAGTGCACACGCTCATGGGGTGGGGTCTTCTAAGCAAGCATTGACCAGGCAAGGGGCTGCAGGCGCCCTCCACCCAAGCCCGCTCCCTCCTCCAGGCCCTGCTCAGCACCACGTCCTCAAGGGAGCATCCCCGCTGGCTCCTGCCCTTGCCCTCCAAGCCTCTCAGCACGTGCTACCAGAACCAGCCGACGGCGACCTGCCCGGGTTCTGCCTGGTGGGGTCCGTCTCTGTCTTGTGGCCACTGTCCTGCCGACAAGGAGCCCTTCTCCTCTGACCCTGGAGAGCAAGCCCCAGCGCCCCGCATCCTGCTGTGTCCCTGCCAGAGACCTGTCACTCCTGCCCACTGGACCTCGAGAGGGCAGGGACTGTTTTTGTCACTCCACGGCCCCCGGCCTAGCACAGGGGCAGAGCCCCGCAAGGGCAAGTGCTTGGTCAAGGTCTGTTGAGCCAACCAAGAATCCCAAGTTCTGTGGGGGAGGAGACCAATCTCCTGCTCTGGAGGCCACCAGTGAGCCTCGGACAGAGGCCAGGACCCAGTGGGAGGGGAACCCTGGCTCTCTGCAGCCACAGACCCAGATTCAAACCCTGTTTCACCCCTTCTAAGCTGTGTGACGTTGGGAGAGTCACTTTGCCTCTCTGAGCAAGGTTTAGTGTCCTTGTCTATAAAACTGGGATGGCAGGACGTCCTTCCCAGGGCTGTGCGCTCACCAGCCTACATGCCTTCATTGCCCGCCTGTCCTGTGCTTGGCCCTGGGAGGCCACGCTGAGCTGGACACGTCCCATCCCGCGGGGAGCTGACGGACGGAGGGAGCAAATACTTAAAGAAGCAGAAAAGATGGTCTGGTAAAGAAAATGCAACGAGCTGAGGACCTCGCGTCACTGAGGTGCCAGCTGCTGCTGCTGGTGCCCCAATACCGCCCCGCGTTAGATTCTAGACCGGGTCTGAGGGGCTCCAGGGCACTGAGTTTGTGAATGAAGAAACGGGGGTGGCTCCAGGTCTGGGCGGTCACCCTCTGCATGCAGACCAGGGGCAAGCGCCGACTGCTCCCAGGAGGGTGATCAGGGCCCCACCCACAGAGCTGAGGAGGCAGCGAGGCTCCCAAGAGCCTGGCTGGAAGAGGTGGGGCTCCTCGGAGGGGCAGGAGGTGGCAGGGCCACTGCAGGACAGTGGGGAAGGGGCAGGCTAGAGGGGCAGGGCCCTGCGAGGAGGGCCTGGGCTGTCAGGGCAGAGGGCAGCGGCCAGAGCAGCCCTCTGGGTGAGAGACAAGGAAGGCTCCACAGGAGGCGATGGTGGGGCAGAAAGAGTGAGCCTGGGGCGGGGTGCAGTGGCTCACACCTGCCATCCCAGTGCTTTGGGAGGCCCAGGCAGACGGATCTCTGGAGCCAGGAGTTCATGACCAGTCTGAGCAACATAGTGAGACGGCATCTCTACAAAAAATCAAAAAAGTAGCCAGATATGGTGGTGTGAGCCTGTGGTCCCAGCTACTCAGGAGGCGGAGGAGGGAGGATGGCTTGGCCCCAGGAGGTCGAGGCTGCAGGAGCCAAGGTCGCACCACTGCGCTCCAGCCTGTGTTACACAGAGAGCCCCTGTCTCTTTAAAAAAAAAAAAAAAAAAAAAGGGAGGGGTGGGAGAGGTAGCCTGGGCTGGGTTTGGGGGTGGCCCAGGGAGCTCTTTGGGAGGGCTGGAACTACTTCAGGCCCAGGGCGGGCGGGAAAGACGCTCTGAAGAACCTCGCATGGAATCTGCCGGGAGTGCTAATGAGAACTAGAGGCGGGGCAGCTGCGGGAACGGGGTCTCCTGGATGTTTCACAAATGACTCAGGCGGGTTGAGCAACCCGAGGACGCATGGGAGCTCCAGGCAGCATGGCCAGGGGCCAGGAGCAGCTCCCACCCTGACCTTGGTGAGCTCCACCGTCCTGGAATGAGACCTCTGCCCTCTGAGGCGCTCCTAAGTCACGGGGCCTGGGACTTCCCTGCCCTTTTCTGGAGGCCAAAGGCCATTGGCCATGCCTGGCAAGGAGAAATGCTGATTCCCACGAGCCTCCCAAGACAGCCTTGCCTGCACATCTTCCCCAAAACAGGGCTTCACAGGGAGTACGGGCCCCCAGGCTAATTCAAACAAGAGGGGAAGAGAGAGAGAGAGAGAGAGAGAGGGAGAGAGAGAGAGAGAGAGGCGCCTGGGGTGATCTGTGCCCTGGGATTCTTCCAGGCCTGTTTCTCACTGCCAGGCCCACACAAGCTGGGGGGTCTCAGGGGTGGGGGCAGTGAGTCACAGCCCCCCAGCCATGTGCCCCCACCCTGCACGCTGCCCTGGTCCCTGGGGCTCCATCTCCCACCAAAGGCTCCTGTAGGAGGCAAATCTATTAACGTAGCCCCTGCCGGGGCGGAGCAGATGCTGAGCGTGCCGGGACAGAGGGGGCTGGACTCCCCGGCGGGCCACAGCCCTTCCCTTCTCTCTTGTCTCCAGGGTCTTCGTCTGCACCCTGCGTGGCCCGTGGGACTCCCCAGGGTCCCCACCTGGTGCCGCCCACGTCTACTCAGATGCTCTCTGCCCTGCTGGGGCCTGGACTGTACCCTGCACCCCCTGTGGCATCTCATCCCTGGGGCACCCTGCCAAGTCAGTGCTCCGTCCGTCACCACCTCACAGACGCACCTACTCCAGAGGGCACCTGCTCCAGTGCCTTCAGTAAGGCTTCTGACACGGTTTCCCTGGGGGCAACCCCGTGTCTTTCTAAACCTCTCTCCTAGCCCTGAAGTGAGGCCAGAGCTCCCCTACCAGGAAGCAGCGGGGAACACCGGTGTGAGTCTGCTGGAGCCCAACGTGGAGGAGCCTCCTCCCTGCTCTGTGCCCACCCGGTGCTCCCCTGCCCAGATCACTTATCCGCGGTGGGCCCAGCACCTCCAGAGCCCGGCTGGGCTGGCCCTCTTCCCAGCCACCTGCCTATGTCCCCAGGCCATGGCCACCCAGCTACCCCACGCCTCCTGCAGAGCACCCACCTACAGGCTCTGGTCAGTGACTCGTCCTAGGTCTCCCCTGCCAGAAGGAGGGTGCCGGCCCGAGCATGCCTGCCTCTGGCACAGACGAGGTGCCACTGAATGTGGAATGGATACCCTCATGAAAGAATGCTGGGACTCCAGGCTCACTGGTAGCTCACTGCCCCACACTCAACTCGGGGACTTCTGGCTCAGAGTCCCTCGGCTGTAAATGCCCTGGTGCCAAGGTCAGCTCTAGCCCCTCCTGCTTCCCAGAGGGTGCCCCTTTGCCAGGGCCCAGGCCAGCAGCCTCAGCCCCACACCCGCACCCTGGGGCATAACCTTCCGAGCTCCCCAGGCCAGCAGGGCGGGGCGGGACTGCACTGTGGCCCACGTTGGGTATCTAGGAGCTGAGCCCACCTTTTTGCTCCTGCCTCCTCCAGCTCAGCTCTCCTGGGGCTGGCGAGGAGGGCCAGAGTTAGGGGAATCTTGGCACAAGAGCCTTCCCCTGCTGAGCCCTCCGGGTGCAGGCCACCAAGGCCAAGAACGGGGAAGGCCAGCAGTGTGGGGTCCTGGCCAGGGCAGTGCTCTCTGGGAGCAGTGGGGGTGGGGGCTGGAGGCGGAACTGAGGCTCACAGCTGTGTGGGCCTCATGTCAGGGAAGGTCTCAGTGCTTCCATTCCTTGCTCAGCCTCTCAGGGCACTGGGACACAGCCCACTTTTCCCATTTTACAGACAAAAACACAGAGTTACCAGGACAACTTGAGTCTAGGGATGAAGAATCCCAGGTAGAAAATCCAGGATGAGCCATACTTGAGGCAGGAGGAGGCCCTGGCTGCATACAGGGGACAAGTGACTGCCCTCGCTAAACCCAGGCCTCTCGCCCGTGGAGAGGAGTCAATGCCACACCTGGCACCAGGGCTGCTGGAACCTGGCAGCGAGAGGGCCCAGGGACAGCCCTGGGTCCCCTGCCCAACACAGACTGGCCTCACGGGGCATCACGACCAAAAGTCGTCAGCCCAGAGGACGCACGGACGCCCACGCCGGCTCCAAGGCTTCCCACTCACCAGGGCCGCAGACAGTGGACTTGATCCCCGTCTTCTCCAGCACGGGGACCCGGTTGATGGCGCCTTCAATGTGCTGGGTGAACACTTCCCAGTCCAGGTCAAAGAGGCCGAAGGCAAACTTGTCTGACACCTGCCAAGGCAGGGCAGGGAAATGTCTCTTTTGTCCCCAAGCAGGGCATGCGCCCCCATGCCACAGCTGCCTTGTGATGGCTGCCAGGCCAGCCTCTGCTGAATCAGATGCGTTAGGGGGCTGGCGGTCACACACAGGTCCCCGAAGTTTGTCTCCCCCACCCACCAACCTATCAGGGAGGCCTGTCTGCTCCCCCTCCCCACCCCAGCCCAAGCCTCCACCCACTCAGCCCTTGATGGCTGCGGTGGCCTCTGGCTGGTCACGCTTCATCCCCGCCCTCCTTCAGCCCACTCTCCTAGAACCCACCATGCCCCCTCCCTGCTCACAAGCCTCCTCTGGCCCCCTGCAGCTCACAAAGGCCCCAAAGCCCTGCCTGTGCCAGCCTGCCTACCTCTACCACTGGGCCCGCCACCCAGACCTCCCTGCAGCTCTTTGGGAAGGGCAAGCTTGCTTTGAGCTCAAGGCCTTCACCCCTCACTGGGGCAGTTCCTCGCCCAGACCTGGCACACTGGTTTGTTCTCTTAATGCAAGGCTCAGCTTGGATGTCCCCTCCCTAAAAAATCCTGTCCTGACCACCTGTCTAAAGGATATCCCTCTGCTCCAGTCTCTCCAGGCCGATCCGGAACCTGCTCATTTCACTCAGTGCCCAATCACCTTCCACAATTGCATTCCTTATTAATTTGTTCAAAACAAAGTCTCACACCGTCACCCAGGCTGGAGTGCAGATTGGCTCACTGCAACCTCCACCTCCCGGGTTCAAGTGATTCTCCTGCTTCAGCCTCCCAAATAGCTGGGATTACAGACACCCACCACCATCCCCGACTAATTTTTGTATTTTTAGTAGACACGGGATTTCACCCTGTTGGGCAGGCTGGTCTCGAACTCCTGATCCCAGGTGATCCACCCGCCTCAGCCTCCCAAAGTGCTGGGATTACAGGTGCGAGCCACCGCGCCCAGCCATTTGTTTTTTTACTGTATGTCTCCCCACCAAAATATAGGCACCCAGAGGCAGGGACTTTTATCTTAGTTTCCCCTCTTTCTCCAGAAATTAAAGCAGTTTTTAACCCAAAGTAGCCACTTAATCATTCCCTGTGTGGACTCAATGCGTATACACATAGAACGAGGCTGCAGGGCTGCCCTGACCCCAGAAGCTGCCCAGGGAACCGCCTTGGCCGGCAAGGATGCCACTGCAGCAGCTGGCGGGGAGGGCAGTGTCATTTGCTGAAGGACACAGGACTTGTGTGCTCTCAGGCCCTTCTGAGGTCATCACTCCACAGTGCGCAGCCCTTCACTGTTGATGTTTTGAGGCAAAGCCCTCCAGCTGCCCTGGTTCTGGATTTGACTGCATGCCAGGACTGTCAGGGTCAGAGCAAAATGGCTTTGAGCTTGGTGGGGCCAGGGGACCTGCAGTTCTCGGGTGTGCCTCTGAGGGGCTTCAGGAGGGTGGGCTTCCTGGAAGAGGCCCACTCCATGCAGAAATCCAGCCCCAACTCCCTCCCATTACCCCAGGGCCCTGGCATCTTACCTCCTCCCAAAAGATGGGGTTAGCCTCATAGCCACCCACAGACAAGGCGTCCCCTTGGAGGCGGAGGTAGACAGAGGCGTCGTGATCACGGACGTTGGGCATGTTCTGGAAGGCAGAGGGAGAGGCCTTGCCATCAGCCAGGGCTGGGTGGGGACTTGGTTCCCCATGGCCCATGGTGGGCCAGCACCTCCACCAAGGGTCACCAGCCCAAGGTAGTCCTCCTTGTTGTAGGACCCTGAGGACTGAGTGGACACGGGGTCTCGAGCTGCACAAGTGAACAGGTCACTGCCATTCAAGCCTGTCCTTCCCCAAATCCCATAAAATAACAGTGAAAGAGTAAGAAAGAAGGAATGGATGGAGGAAGAGAGAGGTGGAGGGAGGGAAGCGAAACATATCACCCACAAAGATGAGAGGCAGAGGCAACAGCAGAGCATGGGAGGCTCCAACTGGCACTGGAGGATGCAGAGTGGATGGAGGAGGGGGGGCGCCATAGCTGGCGTTGGAGGAGAAGGCAAGCCGCTGTGCCCCTCCCTGCCTCCTCTTGAATCTCCAGAGCCAGCCCAGGTCCCTCTGCAGGGATTGATGCTCTCGCTCGTGTATGGAAGGATCTGCCTGCGGAGAGGTGGGTCCTAAGAGTCTCCGGACATGGGGAGTGGAGTGCAGAGAGAGTGGACTGCCCTCTCCCACCCCCAGCAACAGATAGAAAACTCTTCTGTGAGACACTGAGAGGTCCAGAGGAGGCTTGAGATCTGACACCAGGGTCCTGCTAAAAGAGAAGGGCTTGCTGCCTAACCTTCCTGAGAGGCTCTCCAGTCCTCCTTTCCCAGCTTCCCATCAGACTGCTGCTCACTCTCTCTTAAAAATAAAACCATGACAAGAATATCAGGGATACAAGAAGACGGTGTATGAGTGTGTTCTCATGCTGCTAATAAAGACGTTCCCGAGACTGGGTAATACAAGAAAGAGGTTTAATGGACTCACAGCTCCACATGGCTGGGGAGGCCTCACAATCATGGCAGAAGATAAATGAGGAGAAAAGTCACATCTTCCATGGCGGCAGGCAAAGGAGAGAGCTTGTGCAGGGAAACTCCCCTTTATAAAACTGTCAGATCTCCTGAGACTTATTTACTACGACAAGAACTGTATGGGGGAAACCACCCCCATGATTCCATTACCTCCACCTGGCCCTACCCTTGACACACAGGTATTATTACAATTCAGGGTGAGATTTGGGAACACAGCCAAACCATATCAGACGAGTCCCTGAAACACAGTGCTATGAAAAAGGAACCTAAGATGAACAAAGAAGTCTTTAAATGAGATATAATAGTCAAAATTTAAAATTCAACAGAAGGGCCAGATAAGGCCGGGATAATCATCTAGCTGTTAGGCTAAAAGAAAAAGACAATGAAACAGAAATCAGGAGTGGAAAAAAAATAAGAAAACCAGAAGGTCAATCTTGAAAGTCCAGCATCCACTTTACAGGGGTTCCAGAAAGAGAAGACAGAGAAAAACGGAGTCGAGGAAAAAGTCAAAGAAACAGTCCAAGAAGAGTCCTCAGATTGAAAATCACGTGTTCAACCAGGTGCGGTGGCTCACACCTGCAGTCCCAGCACTTTGGGAGGCCAAGGCGGGCAGATTGCCTAAGCTCAGGAGTTCACAGCCAGCCTGGGGAACATGGTGAAACCCCATCTCTACTAAAATATGAAAAATTAGCCAGGAATGGTGGCGTGTGCCTGTAGTCCCAGCTACATGGGAGGCTGAAGCAGGAAACTAGCTTGAACCTAGAGATGGAGGTTGCAGTGAGCTGAGATGGCACCACTGCACTCTAGCCTGGGCAACAGAATGAGACTCCATTTCAAAAAAAAAAAAAGGGAAAAACAGGAAAGAAAATCACACATTCATGTTGAAGGGCCCAAGAGTGCCTGCCAAGCCCTGGGTCTGGACAGAGGACTGCACCAAGGCAGTGGGAAACATCACACCACCAGATGGCCAGGAGGGCCATAAACAAGGGACCCCATCACTGGAGGCTGGAAGACATGGAGCAAAATCTTCAAACGTCTGATGGATGATTTTAAACACAGAAGCCATCAGTCAATAAGAAAAGAATAAAGACTTTTTCAGATATTCATGGACACAAAACATGTACTTCTCATGTATTCCTTTGCAGTAAATGGCCAGAGGACATGCAGTGACAAAAGGAGGAAAATAAACCCACAAAGAGTGAGCCATGGATCAGGGAGGAGGCACGAAGGAGGACGTGGAGTGACAGCTTAGACCATACGGCAGTCAGTCGGGAAGGGGGCGGAAGCTCTGAAGGAAGCAGGAAGTCTTTCCAGGGAAGGAAATGGGACTTAGAGAAGTTAGGTGGTTTATCTGATGTGTATGCATATTCAGAAAATAGTATCAATAGGTGTTTGACAGACCCCTTGAAACAACTGGGGGAAAATAGTGACACATAGTATGCACATGCAAATACCTCCAACAAAACAATAGCAAACTGAATCCAGCAACACATAAAAGGGATGCTATCCCATGGCCGGACTGGACGCAGTGGCTCACGCCTGTAATCCCAGCACTTTGGGAGGCCGAGGCGGGCAGATCACTTGAGGTCAGGAGTTTGAGACCTGGCCAACATAGTGAAACCCCGTCTCTACTAAAAATACAAACATCAGCTGGGCGTGGTGGCACATGCCTGTAATCCCAGCTACTTGGGAGGCTAAGGCAGGAGAATTTGCTTAAACCCAGGAGGCAGAGGTCGCAGTGAGCCGAGATCACACCACTGTACTCCAGCCTGGGCAACAGAGTCTCACTCTGTCACAAAAACATAAAACAAAACAACAACAACAAAAACCCACCATGGCCAAGTGAAATTTATCCTAGGAATGCAAGGTTGGTTTAATGTATGAAAACCAGTCAGTAGAATACATTACATCAATACGGTATAGGACAAAAACCACATAGAGGAGGATTCCGTTCTTAACCACTTTTACCCAATATTACATTGGAGGTTCTAGCCAGGGCAGCAATTAGGCAGCAAAAGTAATAAAAGGCATCCAGTGGAAAAGAAGTTAAAAATTCCTATTTGCAGATAACAAGGTCTTGTATATATAAAATCCTAAGGAACCCACTAAGAAAATTCTAGAACTAACAAAATAATACAACAAGGTAGCAGGATACAAGGTCAGCATATAAAAAACCACCAACCAACCAAGAAAAAAACTATTGTATTTCTTTTTCTTTTTTTTTTTTTTTTTGAGACAGAGTCTTGCTGTATCACCTGGGCCGGAGTGCAGTGGCACCATCTCAACTCACTACAACCTCAGCCTTCTAGGTTCAAGCAATTCTCCTGCCTCAGCCTCCCGAGTAGCTGGGATTATAGGCGTCCACCACCATGCCCAGTTAATTTTTGTATTTTTAGTAGAAACGAAGTTTCACTATGTTGGCCAGGCTGGTCTAGAACTCCTGACCTCAAGTGATCTGCCCACCTCAGCCTGTCAAAGTGCTGGGATTATAGGCGTGAGCCACTGCGCTCAGCAAAAAAACCATTGTATTTCTATACACTAGCATTTAATAATCTGAAAAGGAAATTAAGAAATAATTTCATTTACAGTGTCATGAAAATTAATGAATATGCTTAGGAACAAATTTGACAAAAGAATTGCAAAACGTGTATGCTAAAAACTAGAAAACTCTTTTGAAAGAATTTAAAGAAGACCTAAATAAGGCCGGGCATGGTGGCTCATGCCTGTAATCCCAGCACTCTGGGAGGCCAAGGCAGGTGGATCATGAGGTCAAGAAATTGAGATCATCCTGGCTGACACAGTGAAACCCCTTCTCTACTAAAATACAAAAAAATTAGCCGGGCGTCATGGAGTACGCCTGTAGTTCCAGCTATTGGAAGGCTGAGGCAGGAGAATAGCTTGAACCTGGAGGTGGAGATTGCAGTGAGCCAAGATCATGCCACTGCACTCCAGCCTGTCAACAGATAGAGACTCTGTCAAACAAAAAACAAAAAAACAAAAAAACAAACTAAATAAATAGAAAGACATCTCATGTTCATAAAATGAAAGACTTATTTTTGTTAAGGTGACAACACACCGCAAATTGATCTATAGATTCAACACAATCCCTGTCAGAATCTCAGCTGGTTTCTTTGAAGAAATTAAATAGCTGACCCTAAACTTCTTACGGAGATGCAAGGGACCAAGAATACTCAAAACATTTCAAAAAGGAAAAATAAAGTTGGAGGATTCACACTCCTTGATTGCAAACTTACTGCAAAGCTACATAATCAAGACAGAGAAGTACTAAATAAAAATAGACCTACAGATCAATGGATTATATTTGAGAGCCTAGAAATAAACCTTCTTCTTCACGGTCAATTGATTCTCAACAAGGGTGCCATGACAATTCCTTGGGGGAAAGCAGACTTTTCAAAAAATGTTGTTGGGCCAACTAGACAGCCACTTGCAAAAGAATGTGAGGTAGGGTTGGACCCCTACCTCACACCATGCACAAAATTCAACTTGAGATGGACTACAGATGTAAGTATAAGAGCTAAAGCTATAAAAGCTTTAGAAGAAAATATTAGGAGTAAATCTTTGTAGTCTTGGGTTGGGAAATGTCTTCTTAAATAGGACACCAAAAGCACAAATGACAAAAGGGGCAAAAAGAGATGAATTGGACATCATTAAAATTTAAAAGTTGTGCTACAAACTATACCATAAAGAAAATGAAAAGGCTTTGTAATTACTTCTCGATTTTGGGAGAAAAAAAAAGAAAGCAAAAAGACAACCACTGAATAGAAGTTTCAACCACTGAATAGAAGAAAGTGTTCATAAATCATATATGTAATAAAGGACCTGTATCCAGAATATTTAAAGAACTGTTACAACTCAATAAAAAGATAAGCAACCCTATTTTTAAATGGGCAAAGTGTCTGAGTAAACATTTCTCCAAAGAAGATACACAAATGGTAAGCACATGAAAAGATGCCCCACATTATTAATCATTAGGAAAACGCAAACCAAACCCACGAGACACTACCTCACGCCCTCTAAGATGACTGGCATAAAACAAAGACAAAAAAAATAAGAGTTGGTGAGGATGGAGGGAAACCGGAACTCCTCCGAATACCTCACTGGTGGGAACGTAAAATGGTGCAGCTTCTTTGGAAAATCGTCCTATAGTTCCTTTAAATGTTAAACACAGAGTTACCATATGACTCAGTAATTGCACTCCAATGTGTAGACTGAGTATTCCTTATGTGAAATGCTGGGGACCAGAAGTGTTTCAGATTTTTTGTTTTTGGATTTTCGATATTTGCATTATACTTACCTGTTGAGCATCCCAAACCCAAAAATCAAAATCAAAAATACTCCAGGGAGTACTTCCTTGTGTGTCATGTTCAAAAAGTTTTGGATTTTGGAGCACTTTGGATTTTCAGATTTGGGGTGCTCAACTTGTATATACCCAAGAGAAATAACAGCGTGGGTCCACATAAAAATGTGTACATGGGTGTTCACAGCAGCACTATTAAAAATAACCAAAAGGCAGAAACACCAAATGCCCATCCGTGGGTGAACAAATACATAAAATGCATTCTATCCAAACAATGGAGTATGATTCAGCTGCGAAAAAGAATGAAATACTGATACACATACCACATGGACAAACTATGAAAACACACCAAGCGAAAGAAGCCAGACAGCACATGATTCCATTTATACTAAATGTCCAGAACAGGAAACCCCATCGAGACAGAAATCAGATTCCTGATTGCCTAAGTCTGGGGATAGTGTGGGAAATGAGGAGTGACTGATAACGGGTATGGGTTTTGGGGGAGGAAGATAATGTTATAGACACACGTAACAGTTACAGAAGAATCAGCAGCTGGGATGAAGATGATGAATAACATGATGAAGATGATGAATAACTCTAAGAAACACAAAAACTTGGACACTACTTGCTCAGGCATTAACAATGTTGCATCATCATAACATTGCAGACAGGAACTACTGATCTAACCAATAAACAAACAAAACTAAACTAAGCAAGACCATTTAGAGAGCAAGCAGGCATGGCGCCCACCTCCACCGCGGCTCCTCCGCATACAAGGAACAGCCTTCTTTCAATCCCTCTGTCACCTGCCCATGAACTGGCGATGCACACAGGAGATGGGACCCCTGTCCTATCTCTGAGAGCAGGAAAGGAGAGGTGCAGAGACTAGAAGGGACACTCTGGCAGATGCCCCTCCCTCCGCCAGAATCCCAGGAGTCCTGTTCATTGGAATGACAATATTTGCACCAGGGGGCACATGGTGCAAATATTGCACCATGTTGTCAGGGGGCACATGGAAATCCTCAGTAACTGGGCACTGTTTAAAAATGACAGAGACCGGGCGAGATGGCTCACACCTGTAATCCCAGGACTTCAGGAGGCTGAGGGAGGAGGATTGCTTGAGAAGTTTGAGACCAGCCTGGGCAACACAGCAAAACCCCATCTCTATAAAAAATACAAAAATTAGCCAGGAGCAGTGGCCATGCCTGTAGTCCCAGCTACTCAGGAGGCAGAGGTGCCCAGGAGGTCGAGGCTGCAGTGAGCTATGATTGTGCCACTGCACTCCAGCCTGGGAAATAGAATGAGACCCTTTCTCTAATAACAATGATAATAATGATTGACAATAATGGTTACATCCTTACCTCTACCAGCACCACTACTCTAAAAACAAAGCCAGCCCCAGAGCTCCATAGAGCAGGACAATGGGGACACCTGGTGGCCAGGGAAGCCCCTGACATTTGTTCCAGCAGGATCCACGTCTGGACCTTCCTGCATTTTGCACGGACCCTGCTGCCTCTGAGTACCCAGCGAATGCTCAGCTCATCATCAGTGTCCAGAGGGGACCTGGCCTTTCTCTCCAGGCAGCAGCCACCTGCTCTGACTGTCCCAGTCTGGCCCTGGTGCCACTGACTCCCTTGACCTCAGCCCATGCCTTCCATCTGCCTCTTCTTTCATCCGAGCCCTGCCTGATTGTTCCTGCCCTCCATGGCTCTTCCTCCGAAGCACCAGCTGGTGTCAATGCTGTCCTTGCCCTTGCCATCACACAGCTGCCACCTCATGAGCACCTGCTGTATGCCAGGCACCACACCCAGCTGCACCGCTCTGTTCGTGCTTTGGCACAGCCTGAGGCAGTAGGGGTTTTTACCCATTTTGCAGAAAAGGAAACCAAGGCTCAGAGCAGTGACAAACTTGCCCAGCCTGGGTAATGAAGGAATCAACATTTAAATCCAGCACCTGGCTCTTACCCACAGCTCTCTCCTGGATGGAGTAGCCGCTCCTTGCTGTTGTAAAAGGTCACGGGAGAATGAATGTGAGACCACCTAAGAGAGCCCGAGCCACCTGCTTTAACGGGTGGCTCAGAGGGAAGAGATGACCCTGGCCACCAAGGACGCTGTGGGCAGAGCTCTCTAGGACCCAGGCCTGGGACAGATCCTCAGAAAAGGGAGGTCCTTGGGGCCACACAGACCTCTGGCCACCCAAGAAGAAAGATGAACCTCACGTGAGACCTGAGCCCTCACCTGCCAGCCGGAGCCCCCAGCCCCTGATGTGTGCGGCCGCGTCTGATCAGGGTGGACAGTGTCCTGCTCCACAAGGCTGCCGCGCTGGGGGAGTTTCCCAAGCAGGCGGAAATGGGCTGCACAGGTGGCATGCACCCAGGACAGGGCCCTGTGGCTTGTACTGTGGCCCACCCAGGGGTCAGACCACAGCAGGTGGGCAGCTCAGGGCTAGCGGCCTGGCCCCTTCCTCAGATCCAAACCAACTGCCCAGCTGCAGCCTCTGGAAGGGCGAACTTCCAGACACCTGCATATGGCCAGCTGTCAGAGGAACATGAGGGACTTTGTGAAAAGCCCCAAATCTCCACTTTTCTCCTACCAGGTCTCAGAGCTGCTGAGGCTGGTGGCCCCTTCCCTATGCTCCAGTACCCAGAGGCATGTTGGAATCCGGACTGGCTTTGTAAGTAACACCCCCAGCTTAGCGAGAGCCTTGGCGTTCATAGGAGGGGCACCTGCAGGGGCCTAGGCCAAGCCTGCCTTGCCTCTTCTCTGCAAGGGTAGCTCAAAGGCAGACCTTGCGGGATTAGGGAATGTAAGATGGAGCCACAGTCCTGGGCTCCGTGGACACCCTGTGGCCACCTTCCCTGAAGCCCCAAGGACCCAGCCCTGCCTGCCCGCTGGGAGCCCACTGTGGCCTGAGCATGACCCCTGGTGGCTACCTAGGGAAGGAGGCTCTCTCCAGGGACCCAGAGGCAGGGAAGAGGCCTCAGCACTCAGCTCCAACACCCACTGTGTGATTGCTCTTAGCCCCTAACCCGGCTCGTGGCACCAGCGGCCCGCAGTGAGTGTTTGCTGGACGTTAGACTCATTCTATGAACGAGGGGTCATGTGTCCAGTGGGGGGTGGCTTGCTCAGCACACTGGTGTCAGAGGCAGGAGCCCACTGGGACCCAGGTTCTGGCCCCATTTCCCCACCCTCTTCAACACTCTGGTCTACACAGCAGCCACACCTGGCATCTCCCCGATGACCAGGAAGCCAGGCTGGCACAGGGTGGTGATAGGCAGCCCCTGAGGATGAGGCTCCCAGCTCAGGGGCCCAAGAGTCCCTCTCACTGGCCCTGACCCTAAACAAGAGCAGTCTCTTCTCACACTGACCCCACTCAACAGCCTCTGGCCCTGGCTCTCTGAACAGCCTGCAGGTCCCGACTGCCATGCTCTGTGCACGCTCCTTCTCCACCATGCCACCCTTGAGAATCTCGCCTAGATGCAGCCACCTCCTCCAGGGAGCCTCCCCCTGTCCATTAGGGCTGGGGATCCCTATAGCCCCTAAGACTCCATCAAAGCCTTCATCGACATGTTCTGGAATTGCCCGTGTACTTGTCTGTACCTCCCCCTAGCTCTATGTGGAAGAACCATGTCTCTTTCTCTGTTACGGCCCCGGCTTCTAGAATAGGGCTGGAAACACCCAGCTCACCCCATCAATGTCGATGCAGGGAGGGTTTGATGGAACGTGGATGGTTGGATTAACATGCGGGTGGATGCTGGAGGAAGGCGGAGGGAGCGGTGAGTGGGCGGAGGGAGGGAGGGAGGGATTGGTGGGTAGAGGGCTGGGTGCGTGGGTGGGTGGAAGGATATAAGAAAGAAGGGATGGACAGATGAACAAGCAGATAAATAGATGAAGAGACGATGGAGAGATGGAGGGAGGGAAGAATGGATGGAGACATGGCAAGATGAATAGAGGGAGGGAACGAGTGGAGGGAGGAATGGACGAAGGGAAGGGGGGTGGGTGAAGGGATAAGTGAATAAATGGGGGGGTGGATACAGGAGTAGATGGATGGAGACATGGATGGAGTGACTGGGGCTGGATGGAGAGGAATGAGGAAGGGAGGATTGCGCAATGAATGGATGGAGAGGGCAGTCGGGGACAAGGTGGCGGGAAGCTCACAGCCACCAGCACAGGAGAGAGGAGTTGAAGACAGTACAGAAGAGAGGGTAGGAGGTGCCCAGTCCCAGGTGCCAGCAGGTGCACCTGGGCCCCCAACCGCCCTTGGCCGAGGGCTCTCAGAGAGGTTCTTTGTGCTAGGAACCAGCACCCTCAGAGACAGGAGTCCCAGGCACGCTGGGAGCGTACAAACTTTTGGAGCTTCCCTGAAACTCCTGGGCACAGAACACGGCAAAAAGCCAGGCTGGCTCCACCACGTAGGACAGGCTAGACTGTGTTCTGGGCATCGAGGGGGGGCCAGGCCCATCAGAGCTACACCTGTGCTACCTAATCTAATCCTCGAGCCACCTGGAAATACCCCGTGTTACAATTCCCATTTCACAGATGAGGTGACTGAGGCTTGGGCCAGTGAGGGAACCCACAAGGGTTGCACCACCTGGGTTCAAGTTGGGGTTCAGAGCCAGGTCTCTGTGCCCCCCCAACACATAGACTGACACAGAACCCGGGGCTGTCCACCTACCTGAATCCCCTCGATGCGCTCAGTGACGACATAGGCGTGGTGCATGGCCACCAGCGGGACCTTGACTCCGGCCATCCGGCCCACGGCACTTGCCCACACTCCTGCGGGCAGAGCACAGACGACTCAGCTCTGCTGACACCCGGCGAGGGCTGCCCCTCAGGTGTGCACAGGCTGCCTCTGCAGACCTATCTGCCCTAACAGCGACTCCCCACCCCAGAAAGAGGCCCAGCAGAGGCGGGAGCAGGTTTAGGGAGCAGCCAGCATGGCCACACAGGAGTCAGGAGAGACGCCACTCCCACCTGCACAGTTGACCACGCAGGGCGTCTGGATGGAGCCGTGCTGTGTCTCCACGCCCGCGACCCGCCGCACCCCAAAATCATCCGTACGCACACAAATGCCGGTCACTGGGCAGTTCTCAATGACCTGGGATGGAGAGGAATTGCTTCTAAAACTCCACAGGACTCCCTAGGGGTGCTCACCACCCCCAACCACCCCCTCCACCCAGAGGGGAGCTGCGGACACTATTTCTGCTAGCAGCCGGCATCCTGTGGTACGGTCAGGGAAACAGGATGAGCACAGCGCACAGCACCGGAACATTAGACCCACCCATGCCTCAACTCCGAGAACATGAAAGTCGGGCAAGTTCTTTCACTTGACTTGTGTGGGGAGCCCTCTTTTCATAACGTGAAAAAGTAGCTGACTTCTTTTTGGTTATTCATCTTCTTAAAATTGTTCTACAATGATGTGCAGAGTTGAGATAAATGCAGATATGAATTGCAAGAATGACTTTTGAGAGGATTTGCTTGTGCCACAGAGGAAGTGGGATGCGTGCACCCACGGCCTGACCTGATGTCTGTGAACAGACCGAAGCCACAGCCTCCCCTTGGCAGGAGTGGACCAGAAGACTCAGCGAGGTCCTCACTGGCCCAACACCACTCAGCAGTCAGAGAATGGTGCCTGTCTCTTGCCTTCTGCTCTGGGGGTTCTAAGGAAGGAGGAGTGGGTGGGGATCAGGGACCCAGAGCTGGGCGGCCATCAGACCTGTGCTCCTCGGGCAGCAGCCGCCCTGGTGAGGGTGGTACAGGTGCCAGCGGGGTCCATGGTACCATCATGTGGCACATACAGGGTCCCGTAGAGGTCATCCACGTTCATCAGCGGGTACAGAGTCTTGGTCTCCGCCGGGCTCAGCACATGGGATTCCACACCATACGCCTTGCCCAACTAGGGGGACCCAGAGGAAATTAACTGAGTCCGTGAGGAGCAGACCTCTGGGCCACCCTCTCCCCTAGCTGGGCATCCACTGCAAACCCCAACCCCACTGTCTCCCAGAAGCCTTAGCCAGTGCCCACACCCCTGGAGCCTGTCCCTTGAATCTGCTTCAGCATAAGAGTTAAGGAGCAGGGGATACTGCATTGAGGCAAGCTCTGGGGCCAGGCTGCCTGTGCCAACCCGACCCTCGCCAGCTGTGTGAGCCACCTGGGGCAAAGTCGCCTCAGGCTCACTCAAGAAAAGTGGGGGTGATAATAGTGTGTGCCATTGACAAAGAAGTTAGACCAGTGCCTGGCACAAAGTGTCTACTATATAAAATAAAGAACCCACAGGACTAATATTTTGGGCCTGAGAGGTTTCCCAGGCAGACCAGCTGCCAAGAGAGACCAAAGCCCTCAGTTTCAGTCAGATAGACCACACCCTCACATTTGATTGGCTCAAGAATAGCCAATCAGTGTCCTCAGGCATGGCCCCCTGGGGACAGGGAAGAGCTGAACCAATCAGATCCTCTGTCTGGGAATTCTCAATGAAGCCTGGCAAAGTCACTTTCTCCAGGTGGTGCAGCCAGCAAGGGGCAGTGCTAGGGCTGGAACCCAGATCTGTCACCTGCTGGGGCTCCTTCCTTGTGGCATGTCGTCTTCCCTCTTGGCAAGAGGGGTGCCCACCGACATGAGCCTTACCCCCACCCCGCAGGAGGCAGACTCATCCACAAGAGCCCCCCCACCCCCAGCCCCACAGGGGCTCCACACAAGGACATGAGCCCCCCATGTACCTCCACACTCACAGGGAGCCCACCCTATCCCCTACAGGGGGTGCACCCGCCTATATGACCCCCAGGGAGTGCACCCACTGACACGAGTCTGCCACCTTGCCCCCCGCAGGGGCGCACACACCGACATAAGCCTCTTGTACTCGTCCAGGCGCTGCCGGTTAGAGGCAATGAACAGGCCCCCGTTCTGGATCCAGCCCGTGTGCAGCCCCGTCTCCTTCTCCAGCTCCTGGCTCACCACTCGCCGAGTGTGGGCCAGAAGCTCCACCTCCACGTCACTGGGGCGCAGCTGCCATAGCAGGCCTGCCAGGGAGGGTGGGGGCCGTCACTCTCCAGGCAGGGGGCTGCACCTCCTTCCCCCAGGCAAATATCAGGGGACACCCAGGGTCTTTCTCTGTGGAACCCGTGGGGCCTGGAGAGTTTGTTAAGAGGAAGTAACTGGACCAAGATGAACGTGAGGGTGGGCCCGCCTGTGGGCAGCTCAGGGAGTGACACAGCAAAAGCCCCCATTTGGGAGCACCTACTGTGTGCCAAGCCTGCCATACCCAGTGAGGAGGGCGTGATTCTCTTATAGATCAAGTTAAGGTGGCATCGACAGTCCCGTGGCCAAGGTCACAGAGCAGGTGAGTGGGGGTCTGGGGCACCAACCCAAACCACTACTGAATGAAGCCTAAATCTGCACTCTCCCCAAAAAAGGCTGCCCTCCAGCAGCTGAGTCTGAGAGGTGGCATGCCAGGGATGTGGCTGGTGACACATCAGGAAGGAGGCTGTGACAGCCCAGCTAGGAGGGCCAGTGAGAAGGGAAGAGCAGAGGTTGGAACAGTGGCATGGGGGAGCCGGCTAGCATCAGCTCTCAGGATCCCGGAGGTAAACCTCTTTCCAACTCCACAGTCAGTGACCTCACACTGGTGGCTTGCTATTGGCCACGTTGGGAGTGTTTATACCACAGGAATTGGTCAACACTGCAAGTCAGGAGAGCCAGTTTACAGGACACCTGTGGTTGAAGGGTGAAGGCAGAAGGTTGGCTGTCCTGGGGCATGCACACCATAGGTGCTTAATATATGCACACTGGCTGCTTAGGAGAATGGGAACTGTGCAAGCCTCTGGTGCTCATGGAGGACACAGGTGTGCTTCTCCCCCAGTGGTCCCCATCAGTCCTCCTCTACTCCCTGGGACGCCTTCAACCCTGGTGGCTCTGTCTGGGAAAGGGGCTTCTGTTCTCTGGACTGCTGCCTGGGGTTTCCAGCCCTGGCTCCAGCTTCACTCTCCGGGCCACACAAGCAGCATCTGCTCCCTCTTCCCACCACAGCTCTTCAGAGACTCGGAGGGCAAGTGATGCCCCCGGGTCCACCCACCTGCAGACTAGCCACGTACCCTTCCCCAGGGTCTCTCCCCTCCAGCTCAGCTGCTTCTAGCAGGCTGGTGGTTGTGAACCCAGAACTGGCCCAGCTAGCAAGGGGCTGTGGCCCCTCACTGTGTCCTATCCCTCCCGGCCCCTACCTGGCCCCCTGGTCCCTACCTGCCGTGTGCCAGGTGGTCCCTGAGGTCAGCCGCTCCCGCTCCAGCAGCACCGCTCCACTCACGCCCAGCTTGGCCAGGTGGTACAGGGTCTGGCAGCCCAAGCTGCCTCCACCAATGACCACCACGTTGGCTGTGCTGGGCAGGGGCCGGCTTGGGCCTTGAGCCACCGCCGAGGTGCCCTGTCCCTCCTTCAGGGTCCGCTGATATGGCACGCTCTTCTCAGCTGTGGGGCCAGCTGCGCTGGACAGGTTGCATGGTCCCAGGCTCCGGGTAGCGCTCTGGCGAGGGTGGGCAGCGGCCACACGTAGGGCTCGGCTCAGTGAGGCCATGGGGACTCCAGGCCTCAGCATGGCAGGGAGCTGGGGAAAGAGTTGGAGCTGGGTGGGATGCAGAGGGGACAGGGTGGGGGCTGTGCTGAGCACCCAGGGGAATAAGGGCCCTATGGTGCTACCTCCCAGGGCCTTTCTCCTGCCACCTTCCCATGCCATTCATTCATTCATTCATTCAGTATGTATGTATGTATGTATGTATTAAGGGCCTGGTATGCAATGGCTCTGTCAGGGCTCAGGGGCAAGTGTGGTGAGAGTGGGTCTCTGCCAGCCCATGGAAAAGACAGGCAGTGCCAACCTCTGGGTAGGGGTGGGGGTTGGCACCACAATGGGAGGCAGAAGAGCGGCTGGCATGGCTGGCATGGCTGGCAGAGGACCAAAGTGTAACCTGAGGAAAGCGGGGCTGCCCATGAGGCTGGGCAGGGAGGCCGGGGAGGGAGGCTGGGGAGGCCACGCAGGGAGGCCACGCAGGGAGGCCAGGGAGGGGACTGAGGACAGAGGACTAAGAGCTGGAAAGGAGGAGCTTCCGTCTTAGGGTCACTCAGTCCAGACCACGGACAGCGAGAGGCTGGGGGACGCGGGGCTGGGAGAGGTAGGGTTAGGAGGGGCAGGGGAGGCGGGGCTGGAAGAGGTGGGGTTGGGAGGGACTAGGGAGGTGGGGCTGGGAGGGGCTGGGGGAGGCGGGGCTGGGGGAGGTAGGGTTGGGAGGGACGGGGAGGCGGGGCTGGGAGGGGCTGGAGAGGCGGGGATGGGAGGGGCCGGGGGAGGCGGGGATGGGAGGGGCCGGGGGAGGCGGGGATGGGAGGGGCCGGGGGAGGTGGGGCTGGCCTACCGCAGCCCTTTCAGAGCTCAAGATGCTCCTGAGGGGCCAAGCAGCCCTGGGAGCCCACAGGTCGTGCTGGGCAGACCGAAGGTGCTGTGGTGTGGTGGTAGCACAGCAGGGTGGGACGGGGCGGGAGCTGTGGCGAGGGATGGAGTCGCTTGCACTCCCAGACAGGGGGCCAGGAGGAGGGAGAGGCAGTGTGGATGCTACAGTAGTGGCCGCAGGGTGTCAGCAGGCAGCCCTGAGATGGGACACCCAGCCCCCTGCCCCATCGCCCCATTCCAAGGGAGGGAGCAGGGAGTCTGGTTGGAGCGGCGTAGGGGAGTGCAGGGGGGTTGGAGCTTGTCCTCAGCCTCTCAGCCCTCAGGGTGTCAGGTCGCCTGTGCCAGGCCTCAATTCTTTAAGAATTGATTCAATTAAACTCAATTTACTGCCTGCAGTAAATTGGACAGGGAGGCATGCCCCTGCACGTGTCTGTACATACCTTCGGTCCTTGAAGGTCCACAGTCTTCCAGGAGCTCCCAGAAGTGGTGCCCTACCAGGGGAAAGCCAGCTTGAGGGGCACGGAGACAGGCTCTCCAAGACCAAACACCCGCGCCCACCCCCCACCGCCATACCACGCTGTCCACGGCACAGCACACCTGGTCAGCTCTGGGCAAAAGCCTCCCTCCTCCTTCTGACTGTGCCCAAAACGAAGGCTGCTGGCGCCAGAGGCTGCCACGTGCCCCTTCACCACCTGCCTGGCCAGCCAGGGCTCTCCTGACTGCCAGACTGGGGGCTGGGTACTGGCAGCCCGGAGCCCTTCCTGACTGCCACCTCCCTGGAAACAGCTGCCTTCACATTAACCTGCTGTCCCGCCCCCTCCAACTCTCTCCCGCCCCTGGGTCAGCTTTCCAGCAGTGAGGGCTTAGGACAGCCCCCGGCTTGGGATCAGACAGACAGGTGGGGGTTTTGTCACAGCACTGGGGCCTTGAGCAACAATTTAGCCTCATGCAAACCTGGGGGCCCAGGAACGCCCTCCTCCTCCCAGCCTGAGAGTGTGGCAGGGGTCAAGTGAGGAGAGCGCCTGGCACCTTCACCTGGTGGGGGAGGGCAGACTGTTGGAGGGAGAAGCAGCAGCAGCGGGGGCAACTGCCCATTTGATGAACCCTGGTCCTGCCCACCCAGCTGGATGGTCCCTGCAGCCAGAGGCAGGAGGTCCCAGCCAGCTCCGGCCAGGCCCCACCCCGCCCACGTAGGGCAGGCCCCAGGCCTGTCCCTCCCTGGGGGTGTACCTCGGAGTACCTCTTGACAGTTGCAGCGCCCCTCGGCCCTAAGAGCGCCTGACCCAGCTGCGGTGGCTTCACCTTCTTCCTTCCCAAGCAGTGGCCCGGCCGGAACCCCAGGCCGTCCCTGTAACCCGGCCTCGCTGCCTGCGCCCTGTCACCGCCCAGGATCTGGGCGGGGCGTACCGCCCACCACCGCGGCTTCTCGGCCAGCCCAGTGGGCAGCTCCCTCTGAGGGTGGCAGAGAACAGCTGTGAACCCCAAGCCCCATTACCTGTGGGTGACCTGGGAGTCAGCCCCCCCCTGCGATCCTCATTTCCTCATCTCTGAAACAGGCGCCTCAGGGGTGCTGCAGTGAACCCAGGCACCTCTGCCTGCTGGAGCCTGCTGGAGCTCCCCACGCCCAAAAGGAGCTATGCACAGGCCTGGTGGGCAGGAAATGTGGGGTCAGCAGCAGCCTGGGCCAGGGCCACAGGCCTGTCCAATGTAGGGAGGCTCCTTTGGTGAGGTCATCTCAGCACATGCCCCAGTTTGCTCACCCCCAGGGACGGGGCGCTCACTGCCTTCAGAGGCGGGTGAGAAGGCTTGGGTCAGCTTCCCAGGGATGGGGGCTCCTGATCTGTGTGCGTCCTGCTCTCCCGGGCTCCCAGACCCCTCCCATGTTTGGGGAGATGCCCTCAAGCCACTTGCTCTTTTACTGTCACAGCATGTAGGCCCCAGGGCAGGGATTCCAGGTCCATTGACTGTTGGGTATACCAGGGCCCAGGGAGAGGGCCACACAGCAAGCCCTGCAGCCTGACTCTGGGCGGGGCAAGTTACCCATCCCCAGGCAGAAGGAGACTCCCAGAGGAGGGGCGCGGAGCAATCCTAGAAAGAACACACCTCTGGATGCACAAAGAATCAGACCAGGTGCTGATGTAACGTAAGAACGCCCCTCGCGCTGAACGGAAGATGGGGTATTTCAGGGGCAGTCTGTTAATAGTGTCGTGGTGCCAGCTCAATACCGGAAGCAATCATACAGTAAGCTGCTGTCGTCAATACCAACCAAACGATGTCCGACTGTCCTGCTGCCAGCGTGTGCATCCTCTGCATTTGCAGAACGCCTGACGTATAGGAAGCACTGCTGGGAAACGCAGCGACATCTAAGACCCAGTCCCTGCCCTCGAGCGGCTCAGCGTCCACGAAGCAGACAGATCCAGGGAGCGGCAAGACACCACGAGGCTGGCTTCCTTCCAGCAAGGAATCCAGGAGGACTTCTTAGAGGAGGGGGCCTGGGCTCTGGGCCTGACCACCTGCTGCCAGTTCCTGCCTCAAGGGCAAAGGGACCATTGGCTTAGGCCCCTGGCTGCCTAGTGGAAAGCTGGCCCCACCAGTTTGAGGTTTGCCTGGGGTGGTGTGGGGGTCCTGGGGCAGATGGTGTGGCCTGTCCAGCAGCCTGAGCTAGGGCTGTGCTCACCCAGCAGGGTAACGAATGAGCTCAGGAGGGTGAAGAAGGAGTGTGGCCCAAGCTCCCCCAGGAGTCCTGGGGCATGCAGGTGCATAGGAGAGAGACGCAGCAGTCACCACAGCCCCAGGGCAGTGTCTGCGTAGCCCACACCTCTCCTGTCACCACACTCAAAGACAAGCGGCAGCTGTTGCAAAACTGTCACAAGCCAAGAGGGCAGCACAATGACCCTGTACTTTGAACAAGGGGTGGTGGCTGGGGGCCGGTCCTGGCTGGCTGTTAGCCTCATAGGATTTTCATCCAGCAGGGCCTGTTAGCTCCCAGCTGGGGTCTGGGAGAGGTGGAAAGGCTGTCCCCCCTCAGGGACTGGTAGTCACAGCTCTGGAGGGGTCAGGCTCTGGACAAGGAGGCCAAGACAGGGTCCTGTAGGACCTCCAGCTGGTCTCACCGCTTCTCCTTTGCTGAGACTTAGTTTTCTCATCTTGGAATGGGAGACTAGCAGCCCTGCCATGTCAGTTTCCCTTGTAAATTTCCCTGAGTAAATTTCCTTCAGTCTGGCTCTAGACCACACCACACCGGCAGAGGGGCTGCCACCTCAAAGAAGTCACCTCCACCAAGAATAAACCCACTTGATCACGGTGCATGGTCTTTTTAATGTGCTGTTGAATTTGGTTTGCTAACATTTTTATGAGGATTTTTGCATCTATGCTCATCAAGGATATCGGTCTATAATTTTCTTTTCTTGTAATGTTCTTATCTGGCTTTGGTATCAGGGTAATGCTGGCCTCGTAAAATGAGTATTACTCTACTTTTAGCGTGCTCTGAAGAAAACTGGTGCAAATCAAAGTCACATTTGACTTGACATTCAGGAGTGAGGGGCTGCCTCCCGGCCCACCGCCCTCCACAGCGTCCCCACCACTGCTCCAGTGGGGACTGTGGTGGACTTGCTCCTCTGCCTGGACATACCTGGGCCAACCCCAAGACTCTTCCTCTGGTTCAGGCTTGCCCTCTCTGCAGCCCTTGGCCCCCACTTGCTGGCCAGGCTTCCAGGACAGGGAGGTGCCTGCAGGCTGCCCTTTGACCGGGGAGAAGTCCAGGGAGGGAACATGCTCCTCCACCGGGCTCTGCGTACCACGCTGTGAAAGAGGACACGAACAACAGCACCCCAAACTGTAACAGCCAGCATCACCACTGACCGGGAGGAAGGCAGTGTCCCCGTCACCTCTGAGGGCCCCCTGGGAGCCAGGCAGTGTGCTGAAGGCTTTGCCGGCGTCATCTCAAATGAAACAGCAACAGCTGCTACCCATTGTGGAGATGGGAACACTGAGGCAGAACACAGCTGTAGAGAGGAAAAAGTTCCTTTTCAAAGCTTCCTCTCTCGTTACAGAATAAATCCGGTGTTAGAAATAATAGGTTGCTTTAAAGACTTTCTCCAAAGCCTCCTTGCTTTTTGCTAATACCTCTTTGTTAAGCCGTGTCCTGTGTAGCTGTCAGACAAGCGCACAGACACGCAGTACATTTTATGTCCTTGTACTTTAACCAAGATATGGATGCTATTACTTCTCTAAGTCCTTTCGCAAGCAACTTCCTGTCCCTTCCTTATTTGGACTTCCTCTCTTCCTTCTGTTCTGCCTCGCCTTTACCTACCCAAGAGAGTTTGAAGTTATTAGCCAATCAAGTTCAGTTTTAGATTGCGAAGTCTGGCTCCCACCAACGTAGATCAGACACAGCAGTAAGGAGGACCCACAATGCAGGAAGGATAAATATGTCTGCTTTTCCTTTGTTCTTTGTACTCTCGTGGCAAGACGGCTAGCGAGAGTACCCTTCCTACAGGACGTAAAAATTGCTTGCTGAGAGATCCTTTGTCTCCGTGCCGATTTTTCTTTGCAGCACCAAGCATCTGTTTCCGACAACAGCCAACAGGTGCCAGACCCAGGTGATTCATGGGCCAGGGAAATTTCCAGAACAATTTTCAAGGGCTGAATTTACACTGCCAAGATTTTATTTTTTCGATAAGAACCTCAAAAAGGAAACTACCACCGAATATTCCCAGGATTTCATGAAGACAGAATGTTTTCTATCCTCAGCCAAAGTAGAAGGGATACCCTTCCAGGGTAAGGGGGGTTCTTCCTAAGAAGCAGGTGGCCGCCCCCATCTGCCTGACACTGATGTCCAGGCCTGAGGCCATCTGGATACAGGCATGCCCAGGAATGAGCTGCTGAAGTGACCCCCACCTAGCCAAGCGGGGCTGGGCAGTTGCAGGCTGGTTTCAGGCCAGGGCTTCTGAGGCTCTGAATGCAGACCCTCATTCCCCAGACCAGCCTCTCCACTCCGTGGCCTAACATTATTTGTGAGTGAAAGCAACACGCTGGATGGAATCCGTGGTGGAATCCATGGAGACGTGGTGCATCCCAGTGGCTGGGCCTGTGCCGCAGGTGCAGGAGTGCTTCAAAACTCATCTCAGGGCACTGTGTCCACGGCCGCAGGCACTGCCACCGTCTGATGGGGACACAGGACATGGAGCTTCAGAGGGACTTCCTGCCCGCAGTGAGGAGCTGACCTCAGCCCCAGTGTAGGGCCCCAGTCTGCACCGGAGGTTTGGAGGGAAGGATAGAGAAGCAACAGCGAGGGCAGAAGCTGGCGGCCTGGGCTCAGCCAGGGTCTGGAACCCACAAACACCACCCAAACCCCTCAGCCAGGAAGCCAAACCCTCCAGGGCTCTCATGCCACCTGCCCAGGGGCCAGGAGACCCCTGGCATGACCCATGCTGTGCTTTGCATCTTTGTATGTGTTGCCTTGGTAACTTCCTATAAAAATCCAGATTTCCAAGCTTCAGTCTTGAAAAGCTGGCCATACGGGGCCCAAAGCTCAGTGGACATATTTAGGTGGGTCACTTCTAGTCCAGCTGGCCACAGTTCTTACCCTGCATTTTGCCCACTAGCATCTGGGAGCTTTGCCTTTCCAGCACTGACCAGGACTCTCCATTTGGCTGCAGGAGCAAGAGCAACCTTCAAAGGAGATCCTGGTGCTGGCTGGGGTCTTGCGGAGAATGGAGGGTGGGAGGGTGCAGTGCTCTCTTTGGGCCCCAGTATCTGAATGCCCTTCTAGATACTCAGGTGAGGGCAGCAGCCCGCCATGGATGAAAGCCACTGGTTACCTGCAGACTGCCTGCCCTGGAAGAGTAGCCTTGGCAGGAAACATCGCCCCTGGTGGCCATACGTGAGCATTACAACCTGGGGGAGCTGGACCCAGGCTCAGAAGGGGACCCGCAGGTCCATGGGGGCTGATCTCACACTGGCTGGGGCTGACACCCTAGGCTCCCTCTGGCTCTTATCTTGTCTTCCAGACCACACCAACAGAGGGGCTGTCACCTCCACCAAGGACAAATCCACTTTATCACGGTGCATGATCTTTTTAATGTGCTGTTGAATTTGGTTTGCTAACATTTTGGTGAGGATTTTTGCATCTCTGTTCATCAGGGACATTGGCCTATAATTTTGTGTTCTCGCAATGTCCTTGTCCGGCTTTGGTATCAGGGTCATTCTGGCTTTATCAAGTGAGTTTGGAAGTGTTCCTTCCTCTTGAATTCTTTTGGAAGACTTTCAGAAGAATCTGCGTTAATTCTTCCTTAAATGTTTGGCAGAATTCAGCAGCGAAGGCATCAGATACCCTGGGCTGTTCTTTGTTGGGAGGTGTTTGATCACTGATTCAATCTCCTTACTCGTTGGTCTGTTCAGATGTTCTCGTCGTTTTGTGATTCCGTCTTGCTCGGCCGTCTGTTTTGGCAGTTTATGCATGTCTTCTAGGTTATCTGGTTTGTTGCCATAGCTGTCTATTATCATCTCGTATGTTTCTTTGAGATCAGTTGCACTCTTTCCTCTTTCACTTGTAATTTTATTATTTATTTGAATATTCTGTTTTTCTTAGTCTAACCTAAGGTTTGTGGGTTTTATTAACCTTTTCAAAAAAAACTCAACTCTTAGTTTTGTTGATCCGTTCTGTTGAAGTCTGTATTTCATTTATTTCTTCTCTGATCTTTCTTTCTTTGCTTCTGCTAACTTTGGGCTTAATGTGTTCCTCATTTATAGCTCCTTGAGGCATAAAGTTAGGTTGTTTATTTGAGGTCATTCTCAATGTAGGCATTTATTGCTCAAAACTTCCCGCCTAGAACCACTGTTGCTGCATCCGATAGGCTTTGGTATGCTGCATTTCCATTTTCATTTGCCTCCAGATATTATTTTATTTCCTTTTTGATTTCTTATTCCACTCACCGATTGCTCAGGAGCGTGTTGGTAAATTTCCACGTGTGTAAAATTCCAATTTTGCTCCTGCTATTCTAGTTTCATACCATGGCGATTGGAAAAGATACTTGTGTTAAGCCTTGTTTTGTGAGCCAGCATGTGATCTTGCCTGGAGAATGCTCCATGTGCACTTGACAAGAGTGTGTGCCCTGCTGCCGTTGGATGGAATGGTCTGTATCTATCTGTCAGATGCATTTGGTCGGGTTGCTCAAGTCCCCTGCCTTCTTATAGATTTTCCAGCTGGACAATCTGTCCACTGTTAGAGTGTTAAAGTCTTCTACTGTTATGGCATTGTTATCTATTTTTATCTATTTTCTCTTCAGTTATGTTAATATTTGCTTTACACAGTTAGGTGCTCCCATGTTGGAGATATATATATATATTGTTTTGGGGGGGGTGGCAAAGTCTTTTTTGCTCCTGTTGCCCAGGCTGGAGTGCAGTGGCGCGATCTCAGCTCACTGCAACCTCCACCTCCTGGGTTCAAGCAATTCTCCTACCTCAGCCTCCTGAGTAGCTGGGATTACAGCTGCACACCAGCACACCCAGCTAATTTTTTGTATTTTTAGTAGAAATGGGGTTTCATCATGTTGACCAGGCTGGTCTTGATCTCCTGACCTCAGATGATCCTTGCTCCTCAGCCCCCTAAAGTGCAGGGATTACAGGCGTGAGCCACCACGCCCAGTGGGCATATATTGTTTGAATTGTTACAGCTTCTTGCTGAGTTGTTCCATTTATCATTATATAACACCCATCTTTGTTTCTTGGGACAGTTCTGATTTAAGTCTGCTTTGGGCCGGGTGCGGTGGCTCACGCCTGTAATCCCAGCACTTTGGGAGGCTGAGGCGGGTGGATCACGAGGCCAAGAGATCGAGACCATCCTGGCCAACATGGTAAAACCCCGTCTCTACTAAAAATACAAAAAATTAGCTGGGCATGGTGGTGCATGCCTGTAATCCCAGCTACTCAGGAGGCTGAGGCAGGAGAATTGCCTGAACCCAGGAGGCAGAGGTTGCGGTGAGCCGAGATCGCACCATTGCACTCCAGCCTGGGTAACAAGAGCGAAACTCCGTCTCAAAAAATAAATAAATAAATAAATAAATAAATAAATAAATAAAGTCTGTTTTGTCTGATGTAAGTGTAGCCACTTAGGTTCTCTTTTGCTTCCCATTTGGATAGAATAACGTTTTTCAGCTTATGTGTGTCCTTAAAGCTAAACTGAGTCTCTCGTAAGCAGCATATAGTTGGATTTTGTTTTGTTTTTTAATCCATTCAGCTGCTTATTGGCTTCTGAGTAGATAATTTAATCCATTTAAATTTAAAGTAATTATTAATAGGTAAGGACTTACTACTGCAATGTTGTTCATTGTTTTCTGATTGTTTTGTAGTCTCATTGTTCTTTTCTTTTTTTTTTTTTTTTTTTGTTTTTTTTTTTATTGGGGTTTTTTTTTTTGTAGTGGTATGCTTTGATTCCTTTATCTTTGGTGGGTCTGCTACAGTTATTTTTCTATGTGGTTACCAGGAGGTTTACTAACAACATTTTATAGTTAAAACAGTCTGCTTTAAGCTGGTAACAACTAAACTCTAGCCACATACAAAAACTCTACACCTTAATTTCTCCTCTCTTACATTTTATGTTATTGGGGTTATACTTACATGTTTTATATATCATGTATCCATTAACAAATTATTCCTGTAATTGTTTTTTTTAGACTGAGTCTCACTCTGTTGCCCAGGCTGGAGTGCAGTGGCGCAATCTCAGCTCACAGCAACCTCCACCTCTCCGATTCAAGCAATTCTCCTGCCTCAGTCTCCCGAGTAGCTGGGATTACAGGCACCTGCCATCTTTTAGTAGAGATGGGGTTTCACCAAGTTGGTCAGGTTGGTTTCGATCTCTTGACCTTGTGATCCATCCGTCTTGGCCTCCCAAAGTTCTGGGATTACAGGCATGAGCCACTGCACCCAGCTTGCTGTAATTAGTTTTTAAACTTTTGTCTTTGAATTTCATATTAGAGTTAAAAATTACTTATGTGTCACCATTACAATATGCTATGCTTTGGATGTTTTTGTCTTCTACAAAATTCATATTGAAATTTAATCCCCAATGCAGCAGTATTGGGAAGCTTGTCCTTTGGTATAAGTGTTCAGGTCATGATGGCTCTGCCATTGTAAAAGAGCTTGGTGGAAGTTTGCCGCCTTTTGCTCCTCTGCCCTCTGCCTCTACCATGTGAGAATGTGGCAAGAAGACCCTCATCAGACGCCAGATGCTGGTACCTTGATCTTGGACTTCCCAGCTTCCAAAACTGTGAGAAATATATTTTCATCCTCTATAAATTACCGAGTCTGGGTGGTTCTCTTACGACAGTACAAAATGGACTAAGACACAGCATCAGAGTACTCCCAATTTGACCATATTTTTATCTTTACGGTGAGTTTTAATACTTTTGTGTCGTCACGTTGTTACTGTCCTTTCATTTCAACTTGAAAAACTCCCTTTAGCCTTTCTTGTAAGGCAGTGACAATGAACTCCCACAGCTTCTGTTTGGGAAAGCCTTTTTCTCGCCTTCATTTCTGGACATCTTTCCCGAGGTTGACAGTTCTGTCCTTTCAGCCCTGTGAATATGTGTTCCCACTCTCTCCTGGCCTGCAGGATTTCTTCTGAGAAATTAACTGATAATCTTCTTGGGGTTTCCTTGTATGTGATGAATTGCATTTCTCTCACTGCTTTCAAACGTATCTCTTTGTCTTTGACTTTTGAGAATTTCTGGTTTCTTGAAGATTTCTTTTATTTTTAATTTTTGTGAGTACACAGTAGGTATATATATTTATGGGGTACCTGAGAAGATTTGATACAGGTATGCAATATGAAATAAGCACATCATGGAGAATGGAGTACAAATCCTCTCAAGGATTTATCCTTTGAGTTACAAACAATGCAATTACACTAAGTTATTTTAAACTACACAATTAAGTTAATTTGACTTATTCCTTTCCAATGTGGATGCCCTTTATATCTCTCTCTTATCTGACTGCTCTAGCTAGGACTTCCAGTAACATGAATAACAGTGGTGACAGAGGCATTCTTGTCATGATCCAGGTTTTAGAGGAAAGGCTTTCAGTTTTTTCCTATTCAGTACAATATGAGCTGTGGGTCTTTTGTAATGGCTTTTATTATATTGAGGTATGTTCCTTCTATCCCCAGTTTTTTTAGTTTGTTTTTTTTTTTTAATTATGAAGGGATGTTGAATTTTATTAAATGCTTTTTCAGCAGCAATTGAAATGATCATACAGTTTGTAGTCTTCATTCCTCTGATATGCTGTATCACATTGATTGATTTGCAAATGTTGAACCATTTGCATATGATGTATCCCACTTGGTCATGATGAATGATCTTTCTAATATATTGCTGAATATGGTTTGTTGGTGTTCTACTGAGGACTATTAAATCAATATTCAACAGAGATATTAGCCTGTAGTTTTCTTTTTATGATGTGTCTTTGTCTGATTTCAGTATCAGGTAACCCTCATAGGATGACTTTGAAAGTCTTCCCTGGCCGGGCGTGGTGGCTCAAGCCTGTAATCCCAGCACTTTGGGAGGCCGAGGCGGGTGGATCACAAGGTCAAGAGATCGAGACCATCCTGGTCAACATGGTGAAACCCCGTCTCTACTAAAACTACAAAAAATTAGCTGGGCATGGTGGTGCGTGCCTGTAATCCCAGCTACTCAGGAGGCTGAGGCAGGAGAATTGCCTGAACCCAGGAGGCGGAGGTTGCGGTGAGCCGAGATTGCGCCATTGCACTCCAGCCTGGGTAACATGAGTGAAACTCCGTCTCAAAAAAAAAAAAAAAAAAAAAAAGAAAGTCTTCCCTGCTCTTCTATTCTTTGGAGTAGTTTGAGTAGCCCTGGTGTTATTCTTTAAATGTTTGATAGAATTAAGCAGTGAAGCCATCAGGTTCCAGGCTGTTCTTTACTGTGGGACTTTTTAGTATGGCTTCAGTCTTGTTACTTGTTACTGGTTTGTTTAGGTTTTGGGTTTCTTCCTGGTTCAATCTTGGCAGGTTGTATGTGTCTAGGAATTTGTCCATTTCTTCCAGATTTTCCAATTTACTGGCATGTATCTGCTTATAGTAACCACTAATGATCCTTTGAATCTCTGCAGTATCAGTGGTAATGTTTCCTTTTTTCATTTCTGATTTTATTTATTTGGATCTTCTCTCTTTTTTCTTAGTCTGGCTAAAAGTTTGTCAATTTTTCTTTTCAAAAAAACTTTATGTTTCACTGATCTTTGGTATTGCTATTTTTCATTTTGGTTTCATTTATTTCTGCTCTGATCTTTATTATTTTTTTCTTCTAATTTTGGGTTTGGTTAGGTCTTGCTTTTCTAGTTCTTTAAGATGCATTGTTATATTGTTTATTTGAAGATTTTCCTGTTTTTTGACGTAGGCACTTATAGCAATAAACTTCCCTCTTAGTACTGCTTTTGCTGCATCCCATAGGTTTGGGTGTGTTGTGTTTCCATGATAATTTTTGTTTCAGGAAAAACTTCGATTTCCTTCTTAATTTATTCATTGACTCGCTGGTCATTCAGGAGCATATTGTTTAATTTCCATGTATTTGTATAGTTTTCAAAATTCCTCTTAATAATTTCTATTTGTATTTCACTGTGATCAGAAAAGATGCTTGATATTATTTCAATTTTTTTGAATATTTTAAGGCCTGTTTTGTGACCTAACGTATGGCCTATCCTTGAGAATGATCCATGTCCTGAGGAAAAGAATGTGTATTCTGTAGCTCTTGGATGAAATGTTCGGTAAATATCTATTAGATTCTTTTGGTCTATAGTGCAAATTAAGTCTGATGTTTCTTTGCTGATTTTGTCTGGAAGATCTGTCTAATGCTTTAAAGTAGAATGTGGAAATCTCCAGCTATCATTGCACTGGGGCCTATCTCTCTCTTTAGCTATAATATATCCTTTATATATCTGGGTGCTCCAGTGTTGGGTGCATATATATGTAAAATTGTTGTATCCTGTTACTGAATTGACCCCTGTATCATTATATAGTGACCTTGTCTCTTATTACAGTTTTTGTCTTGAATTCTATTTTGTCTGATATAAGTATAGCAACTCCTGCTTTTTGGTTTCATGGAAAATCTTTTTCCATCCATTTATTTTAAATCTATGTGTCTTTATAAGTGAAGTGTGTTTCTTGTAGGCAACGGATCAATTGGTCTTGTTTTTGCATCCATTCGGCCAGTCTATGTCTTTTGATTGGAGAGTTTAGTTCATTTACATTCATTGTTAGTATTGATAAGTAAAGACTTACTCCTGCCACTTTGTTATTTGTTTTCTGGTCTTTTCCTTCTTCTATCTTTCCTTCCTGTCTTCCTCCAGTGAAGGTGATTTTCTCTAATGATATGATTTAGTTTCTTGCTTTTTATATTTTGTGTATCCACTGTATGTTTTTTGGTTTGAGGTTACCATGAGACTTGCAAACACCATCTTATAACCCATGATTTTAACCTGATAACAACTTAACACTATCTGCATAAATGAATAAGCAAAAAGAAAACAAATAAAAACTCTATGCCTTAACTTCATTCCCCTGCTTTTAAAATTTTTGTTGTTTCTATTTACATCTTATTATACTGAGTATATCCTAAAAAGTTGTTGTAGTTATTCTTTTTTAATTGAGTCACTGTTTCATCTTTCTACTTAGCATAAGAGTAGTTTACACACCACACTTACAGTGTTATAGTCTGTGGTCTTCTGTGTACTTACTATTACCAGTGAGTTTTGTACCTTTGGGTGATCATTTATTGCTCATTAATGTCCTTTTCCTTCTGATCAAATTACTCCCTTTAGCATTTCTTGTAGGACAGGCCTGGTGTTGGTGAAATCCTTCAGCTTTGGTTTGTCTGGGAAAGTCTTTATTTCTCCTTGATGTTTGAAGGATATTTTCACTGGATATACTATTCTAGGGTAAAAGGTTGTGTTTTTCTTTCCTTCAGCACTTTAAATATGTCATGCCACTGTCTTCTGGCCTGTAAGGTTTCTACTGAAAAGTCTGCTGCCAGATGTATTGAAGCTCTGATGCCTACAAGAAACACACTTCGAAACACACACTATAAAGACACACATAGATTTAAAATAAATGGATGGAAAAATATATTCCATGGAAATAAAAAAGCAGGAGTTGCTGTATTTATATCAGACAATATAGAATTCAAGACAAAAGCTATTATTTGCTTCTTTTCTCTTGCTGCTTTTAGGATCTTTATACTTGACCTTTGGGAGTTGATTATTAAATGTCTTGAGGTCTTCTTTGGGTTAAACCTGCTTGGTGTTCTAAAACCTTCTTGTGCTTGGATATTGATACCTTTCTCTAGCTTTGGGAAGTTCTCTGTTATCCCTTTGAATAACTTTCTACCTCTGTTTCTCTACCACCGCTATAGGGCTAATAGCTCTCAAAGTTTCCCCCTTTGAGGCTATTGTCTAGATCCTAGACCTGGGCTTCATTGCTTTTATTACTTTTTGTCTCCTCTGACCGTGTATTTTCAAATAGTCTATATTCACGCTCACTAATACTTTCTTCTGCTTGGTCAATTCTGAGGTTAAAGGACCCTGTTGCATTCTTCAGTATACTGGTTGCATTTTTCCACTTCAGAAATTTGCTTGATTCTTTTAAATTATTTCAACATCTTTGTTAAATTTATCTGATGCATTTCTGAATTCCTTTTCTGTATTTATCTTGAATTTCTTTAAGTGTCCTCAACATGGCTATTTTGAATTCTCTGTCTGAAAGGTCGCACATCTCTGTTTCTCAGAACTGGTTCCCGGTGCCTCATCTAGTTCATTTGGTGAGGTCATGTTTTCCTGGATGGGGTTGATGCTAGCAGATGTTTTTTGGTGTCTAGGCATTGAAGAGTTAGGTATTTATTATAGTCTTCTCTGTCTGGGCTTCTTTGTAGCAGTCCTTCTTGGGAAGGCTTTCCAGATTTTGAAAGCACGTGGATGCCATGATCTAAGCTGTGTCTGCTTTAGGGGGCACCCCAAGCTTAGCAACTCTGTGATTCTTGCAGACTGCCTTGATGGTCTTGGAAAAGACACAGGAGAATTCTCTGGATTATCAGGCAAAGACTGTTGTTCTCTTTCCTTACTTTATCTTAAACAAACAGAGTCTCTCTCTCTCTGTTCTGAGTCACCTAAAGCTGGAGATGCAGTGACACAGGTACCCCTGTGACCACCGCCACTATGACTGCACTGGGTCAGACCTGAAGCCAGTGCAGCACTGGGTATTGCCCAAGGTCTGCTATAACCGCTCCATGGCTACTGCCTATGTTCACTCAAGGCCCTGGGGCTCTAGAATCAGCAGGTGCAAAGCCAGCCAGGCCTGTGTCTTTCCCTTCAGGGCAGCAAGGCCTCCTCGGCCTCAGGTGGGTCCAAATGTACGATCTGGGAATCAGGGACTAGCATCAAAAACTTCAGAGTCTACCTGGTGTTGTATTGTACTGTGGCTGAGCTGGCACTCAAATCACAAGAGGCAGTCCTTTCCACTCTTCCCTCTCCTTTCCAAAGGCAGAGGAGCCTCACCCCATAGCCACCACCACCCCAGGCCATGAGGAGTACTGCCAGACTACCAACCACGGCCTCTTAGGTCAGCTTATGGTGGATGCTGCTGGGCCTGGGACTTGCCGTTCAGGGCAGTGGACTCCCCTCCTGCCCAGGACACATCCAGAAATGCTGTCCAAGAGTCACATCCTACAATCGAGGACCCCAAGAGTCCACTTGGCACTCAACCTCACTGTGGCCACGCTGGTACCTGAAGCCAGCAAGTCTCAGAGGCTCACCCAAGGCCCTCCACATAGTACTTGGGTATCACTGCTGGTTATTCAGGCCCAAGGGCTCCTCAGTTGGCAGGCGATTGAGAATGCTTCTAGGACTGAGTCCTTTCCTGCAAAGTAGCAGGTTCCCTTCTGACTCAGGGCGTGTCTACAAGAGTCATCTGGGAGCTTGGGCCTGGAACAGGGGCCTCACGACTCTGAGCAGTGCCCTATCCTGCTGTGGCTGAGCTGGTATCCAAGACGCGGGACAGAGTCCTCCCCACTCGTCCTTGTCCTCTCCTCAAGCGGAACAAAGGGATCTCTTTTAGAGCCCAAGCTGTGAAGCCCTGGGGTTAGGGGAGGGCTGATGCCAGAGGTCTCTTGGCTGCCCTAGCTGCTCCCCGCACCCACAAGTGCACTGTCTCTGGGCCTAGTTCACTACTGGGACTCCCCCAAGAGTTGCAGTCCTTATGTTGAACACCTGGATTACCTTTCAAGTTTACATGGAGACACAAGCCCGGTGTCTCTTCACATACTGCTTCTCATGCATTCTACTTCCTCACCCATTTTGCTTCCTTCTTCTGGAATCTGTCTGAATGATACGTACGTTGCAACTTCTTCCATCCCCGTCTTCGTTAGTTTCATCTCTGCATCATCGGGGATGGCATCAGAACTGCTTTCCAGTTCACTAAGTCCTTCTTGTGCCGAATCTGAAGTTAAACCCACACACTGTGACACGAATATCTGTGGTACGAAAGGGCTGTTTGACCCCGAGAGTTCACTGTGATGAACAGTGAGACACCTGGAGCATTTTCCTTCTCTCGGAGAGACTGCTGCAAAATCCAGCTTCCCCTGGGGCCAAGAACTTCCTTCCGTTAGCAAAGGGAGCCAAAACTTCCTCTGCACACCAAGGTGCTACAGGGCTGGGCAGCTGGCATTTTCTGGAAACTCCCAGAAGCCACTGAAACCCAAGTAGTTTCCACGCTTCCTCCATCAGACAAGCCATTTTCTCATGCTCCCACTCAAAGAAGGCAGAGTCACGGGGCGGGGCGACCGTGTCTTTCTCTGGAATGCAAACCCACCCACTGTGCGTCTAGCGGTGGAACTGGCCTTCCGGCTTGCCTCATCAACGCCCCCCAACTGCGCCTCCTTCGTGAGCCACATCACGTGATGTGGTGTCCATTCCAAATCCAGCTTCCTGCCAGTTCCAACCAGTATTTGGCAGCAAGAGAAGTTCTGCCTGGTCTTTTCCCAGCTGACTAGGTTATTTTCAGAGTTCCTTGCTCTTTACACAGATTTCCAATCCCTTCTATTCTGCGTGACACACAACTATTTTGTATTCTGCGTCTGTGGATCTGATTCTGCACCCTGCGGTTTCTGCTGCCTCTGTGTAATGTATCTTGTTTCCCTGTGTGATCTACGCTTTTTGACAGTTAATGTGTGTTTCTTAGAACATTACCTCTGGGGATTATTTGAGGCTGAAATTGGAAGTGGATTTGCATTGCCTTTTTCCAGGCACCCAGGAGAGGCAAAATCCCAGTGTCCTACTTTAAACTCTTAGCTCCAGGCTTTTCAGGCTCAAAGGAAGTGTAATTTCAGGCTGGAACCTTCTCGGAGGTCAATCAGAGTTGCACATCGTATTACTGCTGTGCAAAGCACCACGCACTCCACAGCTGAAGCAGCAGTTTGTCATTTCATCGTTCTGGAGGCCGGAAGTCCGAGGTATGAGTGTCGATAGGGTTGGATCCCTCTGGAGGCTCCAGGGAGAATCTGGTCCATGCCTCTCCCCTCGTGCCTGGCGGTTGCTGGCAATCTTTGATGTTCCTTGGCTTGCAGGGATGCCACCCATCTCTGTCCCCACCTTCACGTGGTGTTCTCTCTGTGTGTAGGTCTCTGTGTCCGCATTTCCCCTTTCTACAGGGACCCCGGTCGTACTGGATTAGGGCCCACCCTAATGACCTCATCTTAAATTGATGACATCTGCAGAGACCCTATTTCTAAATAAGGTCACTGTGGGAAGTAAAAGTTCCTCTTCAAAGTTTCCTTTCTTGTTAAAGAATAAATTTGCTAATAACTCTTTGTTAAGCCCTCTCCTATGTAGCTGTTAGGCTTGCCGATAGGTATGTAGTACATTCTGTGTCCTTGTACTTTAACCAAGATATCTGTGCTGGACGTGCTCACAGGCGTGTCCCAGCCTGCAGCCTATGCCCCTTATCTGTTTTAAAAAGTTTCAAGTCATTAGTCAATCGGATTTAGTTTAAATTTTGAGATCTGGCTCCGACCAGTGGCAGTCAGTCACAGCAGTGAGGACGACCCCAAATGAGTAAGGGATAAACATGTCTGCTTTTCCTTTGTTCATTGTGCTCTCGTGGCAAGATGGCTAGCGAGGGAGTACTTCCTGCAGTCCAGGAAGTAAAAATTGCTTTGCTGAGAGATCCTTTGTCTCCGGGCTGATTTTTCTTTGCGGCACGGAGCATCTGTTTCTGACAGTCACATTTACAGGTATGGAGGGTTAAGAGTTTCAGGGTTGGGGCTCGGGGACACAGTGCAATCTGTAACGGGGTGTCTCAGGTGAGTTTTCTGTCCACCCACTGTCAAGGTACAAGAAAGAGAATTTTCTCTGTGATCCCTTGGTGATGGTGATGGCAGCCCTGTGGGTATGGGGGTGGGTATTTCTACTCTTCCCGACGTTGGGGGTAAGGCCTGTTGGTCCCAGCTTTGAAGAGGGGCTTGCCTTGGCAGGCCTTGGGTTTTGTCTCCTCACTGGCTCACCCGGCCAGGTGATAAAGATTGGCCCTTAAGCTCATCCAGTGGGGCAAACACCCACACGCAGGAAGCCAGCCCCCCGTCCGGGTTCCTGCCTTTACTTAGGCCATCTCTGGTTTTGTTTATCACCAGCTCATTGACGGAATGACAAGTATTTTCCCAGTGGTTTTGTGGTTTTATCAGAAGGGTTGATCAGGACATGTAACCTATTGCAGAAGACAGAAAATGGCCCCCCAAAGATATCCATGTTGAGACAGTGACACAGTCTGGAACCTGTAAATATGTTACCTTTCATTGCAAAAGAGACTTTGCAGATGCAATCCAGGGAGATTTTCCCGGATCATCTGGGTGGGGTGGATCTCATCACACGAGTCCTGAAAAGTGGCGATCCCTTCAGGACTATAACCAGAGGGAGACAGATGTGACTATGGAAGAGGGGTCAGAGATGTCACTTTGCTGGCTTTGAAGATGGAGCAGGGGCCATGATTTGACAGATGCAGTAGCTTCTAGAAGCCAGAAAAGGGAAGGAAATGGTTTCCCACGGAGCCTCTAGGAATGAACGTAGCCCCGCTGACACCTCCATTTTAGCCCAGTGAGACCCAGGCTGGGCTTCTACAACCTACAGAACCAAGAGAGAATAATTCTGTGCTGTTCAAAGCCCCTGCGTTTGTAATTTGCGACACAGCAATAGAAAATGAATGCACTCACACACTGCTGGAAGCAGAGGGCGAGCCTCTGGAGACGGCACCCACTGCTCCTTCCCGTTTTGTTGTTTTGAGATGGAGTCTCGATCTGTCGCCCAGCTGGAGTGCAGCGGTGCGATCTTGGCTCACTGCAACCTCTGCCTCCTGGGTTCAAGCAATTCTTTTTTCTCAGTCTCCTGAGTAGCTGGGACAACAGGCGCGTGCTGCCATGCCCGGCTAATTTTTTTGTATTTTTAGTAGAGACAGGGTTTTTAACTTCCTCACCCCTCCATTTTCTTGTCTTCATCCAACTTTAATTCATTATCTTTCTTGGTGTTTATATTTGTGCTGTGACGTCCACTTATGCCTCTATCACTTGATTTTCCAGGTAAAAGTCGAGGAATATTACTGAAGCCTGACAAACCGAGGAAAGCTGTGCACCGTCCCCCACCCACCCGTTCCCCTCTCCCTTCCCCACTGTCTTTCCTTATCTCTCTTTGTCCTGTTTTCCTCTAATTTAGTCTCGAGTTCTCTCTGGAGAGTTCATATCCAAGTCATCCACCCTCCAGGAGAGACTGGACCCCGAGGAGAGTCAGGCTGGGGTGTGTGGGTCAGGTGGACGCAGAGGCAGCGGCACAGGACACGGAATCACAGCTGCACCCTCCTTCCAGGGAGAAGGGGTGTGCCTCTCCGGGCGGATAAGGGGGGACGGCTCAGGACACGCATGCTCAACCACCAGTGAGGAGTGAGACAGAGGGAGAGAGAGAGAGACCCAGGGGCCAAAGCCTTTATTGGGGTCCCGGGCATTACCCAAGCAGCTTTCCCACGTGGGTTCTAATTAGTGGGTTTAGGGCAGGCAGCCTCAAGGTCCGTGGCTGCTGACTGTGACTGAGAGGCCGTCACTGTGGCCTGTTTGCACAGCCACACAGGGGGTGGGGTCAGTCCAGCAGGCTGTTCCAGATGTCCCACAGCAAGGTGGTCACCAGGAGGTGGTGGCACAAGACAGCTGTCTGAATCGACCACACTGGGGAACTGGGCAGTGGTGGAGGAACTGTTCAACTGTGGCCAGGCACGGTGGCTCACGTCTGTAAGCCAACATTTTGGGAGACCGAGGCAGGTGGATCATCTGATGGCAGGAGTTTGAGACCAGCCTGGCCAACATGGTGAAACGCTGTCTCTACAAAAAATACAAAAATTAGCCGGCTGTGGTGGTGCAGGCCCATAATCCCAGCTGCTTGGGAGGCTGGGGAGGAGAATCACTTGAACCCGGGAGGTGAAGGTTGCATGGAGCCGAGATCGCGCCACTGTACTCCAGCCTGGGCGACAGAGCAGGACTCCTTCTCAAAACAAACAAACAAACAAACAAAAAAAAAAAAAACCACAAAAACCAAACAACAACAAAAAACATCTGTAAACCATGTTGAGGGTGACTAGGCCTTGCTTCTGGTGTGAGAGATTAAACCTATATTCGAAATGGACATCAAAGCAACACACAGTTAGAAGTGCTCACTGTATTTTTTTGCATTGGTGGTTGCCTTTGTGGGGCTCATCACAGTTGCGTGGCAGCACCAGCTCTTCCACCGTGCTTAAGACTCGTTTCTGTGCTTTCTTCAATTTCTGTCCTTCACATCTGGTACTGAAGATGTGCAATGCTCGAATCCGCAGAGGAGGCTGCACAGGCCCGTTCGAGAACCAGAAAGGGTCCGGGAGTAATTCACATGCTGGAAACTGGCTTTTCTTCCTTGTCTTTTGACATTTTTCTCCTTTTCTATTGGAAGCATTTTACTTTCATGAGAGTCCTGCAGGGTGGAAGTAATCTAAATACCTATGTGTTCGGAAAACATCATCTTTTTTATAAAAATAAATATTTTGTACATTTTATTAAAGGCTAATTTGTGAAATTTTAAAAACTTCAGGTTATACTTCCTAAGCTCTTCCGAGCTGGTCTGTTTTGAGGTTTTGGAGTACCTACACAAGAACACTACTGTGACGTGCAGTTTTTAAATCATCATACATTTCCCAGAGTAGAATAAAATGTCTGACAAAGTCCTCACTTTTAAGGAGATGCAAAAAACTTTAAAATCTCTTCTGTTTGAGGAAAAAAAAAAAAAAAAAAAAAAACTTGTTTGCAGAGATCGGGGTTCAACACTCTGCCCAGTGCTTGGGCGTCTTCCCAGCTGAAGTTTGCCCCTGGTCGTTGTTCTAACAAGTGCTCCCCTAAGCAACAAGCCATGAGTGTTTTTTTTTTTTGAGACAAGGTCTCACTGTCACCCAGGCTGGAGTGCAGTGGCACAATCTCAGCTCAATACAACCTCCGCCTCCCGGGTTCAAGCAATTCTCCTGCCTCAGCCTCTCGAGTAGCTGGGACTACAGGCACACCCCATCATGCCTGGGTAATTTTTGTATTTTTAGTAGAAACGGGATTTTGCCATGTTGGCCAGGCTGGTCTCAAACTTCTGCCTTCAGGTGATTCACCTGCCTCGGCCTCCCAAAGTGCTGGGATTCCAGGTGTGAGCCACCGCGCCCGGCCGCCCCTGAGTCTTTGCACGCGGCAATGCTTTACTTGCTGCCTTACAAGTGGGCCGCTGTTTGAGCATTAAACCCTCGGGTCCCTCTTGCCATGAAGACCTTGTACAAATTGTTCACTGCCTTGTAGTGCTGAGTGTTACTGGGGAAATGTCTAAAGCAAACCTGATTGGTTTGTTCTTCTCCTAAGAGACCTGTTCTTTCTGCTTGGGTGCCCAGTGGATGACTTTTTCCCTTTGAACTCCAAGGTGAAGCATTCTGTGCTCATTTAGTGTGGGGTATGGTGTCCCTTTTTATTCTTCTGTTTCTGTAAACTTTAAAAACCATTTAAAAACATTTCTCCTTAGCCGGGCGTGGTGGCACATGCCTGTAATACCAGTTGCTTGGGAGGCCGAGGCAGAGAACTGCTTAAACCTGGGAGGCGGAGGTTGCAGTGAGCCGAGATCGCGCCACTGCACTCCGGCCTGGGCTACAGAGTGGAGACTCTGTCTCAAAAAAAAGAAAAGAAAAGAAGAAAAAAAACCCATTTCTCCTGCTCCATGATTTTGGCTTCGTTCTCCAGGAGCTCCAGCTACCCATGTCCCGGAGCTATCCTCAGCCTTCTCTGCACGATGCGGGTTCTCTGAGATGCTAAACCTTATGCGGGGCAAGGGGGGTGCCAGTGCCGGCTTCTGGCCTCTGAGAATCTGCAGCCATGGCTCCCAATGCCAGGAGGGTGTTGGAACTAATCCCAGGCCCAGGGGACCCAAGACCCTAGAGACTGCCCTGGGGTTAGCTCCCAATGTCTCCTCAGACTTCGGTTTCTCTCCTTTTCTGGAATGGGCCCTTCTTTCCAGCTCAGCTATGGCCCGAGCATGTTTTTTTCAAGGATTTCTGTGTTGGCAGTGGAGGGAGAGAGGCCTCCATGTCACCTCAGCCTGATCTATCACTAGGAACCGGCTGAGACCTTGTTGGTCTTGTTCAATGTTGAGTCTCAGGTAAGGAATCAATAAAACTGATTGGATAAACAAGAGCACCAGCACAAGCATGAAAGTCCTATTTTTTGCAACACCTAATAGATAAAAAGAAAACACCTAGGCTGGGAGCAACGGCTCACACCTATCATCTCAGCTTTTTGGGGGGCCAAGGTGGGAAAATTATCTGAAGTCAGGAGTTCAAGACCAGCCTGGGCAACATAGCAAGACGCCATCTGTAGAAAAAAATTTTTTTAATTAGCTGGACAGGGTGGCACGTGCCTGTAGTCCCAACTACTTGGGATACTGAGGTGGGAGGACTGCTTGAGTCCAGGACTTTGAGGCTGCAGTGAGCTAGGCCTGGGCCACTGCACTCCAGCCTGGGCGACAGTGATCCTATCTCTTAAAAAAAAAAAAAAGAAAAGAATTGTATGAGTCCTGTAGAAAACGACAACACATTCAGAGAAAGAGACGGAGAGGGACAAGCAGGAGGAGAGAGAAAGGGAGCAGAAGGAAAAGCAATCCAGAGCTTCCTCCGCTTCCGCCCCTCCCCACTCCCAGGGTACCAGCTTCCCCGGGCTGCGGCTTTTCCCCTCGGTTTTCTCCAGGGCATCAAGGAGACACAGAGGAGACCCGCGCCAGGACTGTGCAGTGAGTGGAAGTGATTCTTGCTGTGAAGCCATCGCAGAACTTCCTGCAAATGTGACTCTGAGAAGGACCCTGGAGAGGGGAAGTGACAGGGGGTCCTGAGAAAGGGCCCTAATTCAAGAGGAGGGGGGTCCCCACGAGGAGAGGGAGAGACCTCTGGGACCACAGTGAAGAAGCCTCAGGAGGAACCAACAATCCCCCGCACCGCATCTCCAACTTCCAGCCTCAGAACCATGAGAAAGCAGATTTCGGAGGTGAGGCAGCCGGGGTCACAGCAGCCTGAGCCAACCGGGGGGGAGCGAAGGCAGGCACCGTGAAGGGGGGCAGGGGCGGGGCGAGGGCGATGAGGGGCGGGGCGAAGGCAGGCACAGTGCTGGGGGGGCGGGGCCGGGCGAGGGGGCGCGGACTGAGAGCGGGCGCAGTGAGAGGGCAGGGGCGGGGCGAGGAGAGGGCGATGAGGGGCGGAGCGAAGGCAGGCACAGTGCGGGGGGGCAGAGGCGGGGCGAGGAGGGGCGGGGCGAGGGCGATGAGGGGCGGGGCGAAGGCAGGCACAGTGAAGCGGGGCAGGGGCGGGGCGAGGGGGGGGGGGGGGGGGGCGGGGGGGGGGAGAGGGGGGGGGGGGGGCGAGGGCAGGGGCGGGGCGAGGGGAGGGATGGTGCTCGCACAGGGCCCCCATGCCTGGTAGACGAAAACTCTCAGTACATAGGAGTTACTTTCTTTTGTCTCAGAGTGCAAGGCCTCATCGCTTCTCCCTGACTCGACCTTCTGATCACCAGCCTGGGACTCTCACTCCATGGTCAGATGTCCAGGGGCTGCCTTCCAGCAGGGAGGGCTGCGTAAGGAGAGTGGGGCCAGCCCTATGCGGGTCCCTCCTGGAGACTCGGCTGTGGTGCCAGTGTGTGGGGCGAGGTCAGGGCAGAGGGGCACGGTCCAGCCTGCAGGTCAGGGAGAAGGCTCGGCCCAAGGGAGGGGCTCCCGGGGTTGGAAGCTCCTCCAGAAGAGGGCATTTTCACCCTGTCCATCAGGTCCGCCACCCAGCAGCCTCAGTGGGGCGTAGGCTGGCCAGGGTCCAGTCTGTAGGAAGGGTGGGAGACTCAGGGGCTGGCCTGAGAGGCAGAAAGTTATTGCTTAGGAACTGGGCTGCTGCCCAAACAGAAACTAGGCTCTGGCATTAGGACAAACTGCAAAGGGGTCACATGTGACCTTGGACAAGTCACTTCACATGTCTCAGCCTCAGTTTCCACCTCTAGAAAATGGGCTGTTTCCTGACCAGGCACTGGCCAGAGCTGTTGGGGATCTCTGTTCTCTCCCATGGCCCTGTAGCAGGAGCTCCAGCAGCCACCTTGGACCATGAGGCATCTATGAGAAGGGAAGGGAATGCTGAGGATGGGAGATAGGGAAGAGAAGCCTCTAAGCCAGGGCCTCTGGGAGGAGCCATTGAGGATGAGGGATCAGGAAGGAGGAGCCTGTGAGGACGAGGGATCAGGGAGGAGGAGCCTGTGAG